>NC_050183.1:26602259-26784759 GCF_008315115.2 Sander lucioperca
AGTTTCTCTTCCTCTCTTTCTCTGTTTTAACCTCTCTATCTGTCCATCATTTGTGTTTCCGGGGAAGGCTTAGCAGCTAAACCAACAGGGCCTCCCATGAGGGTGAGGGACAAAGAGAGGGAGAGACACAGAGGAACTTACCTCATACTTCATGCCAAACACACCACCACCCCTCCTGCATCTGCAGCCATACACACATTTGTCCCACAGCTACTTAGATTCATCTCAGTGCGCCTCAAATTCAGATGGGACTCCATTTTACAGCCCGAGACTGTTCACTGTTCTTCTGCAGCCTTATTTCCAGAGGTATATTTAGGTAATAAGCCTTTTAAGGATCCCACACTGTGATTATCGTAATGGGAAGAGATAGTAGTAGTGAGTAGTAGATGCTGTAGAGGTTCTATTCTAATTGCAGCTTGTATTTTTCCTACTACTGTGTGTTAGATTAAAACAGCTAATTTAATTTTTACAACTAGTCACATAAATGCCCTGTGCTCATGTACAGACTTTCATTTTCTGGAAATAATGAAAACACTTGTGGGTCTTTGGGCAGTGCATTTTGATGGGCTTTTAAAGGACTAGTTCAACATTTTGGAAATAGGCCTATCAGGGCTCCAGACTAACTTTTTGCCTTGGTTGCACTGGTGCGCCTAACTTTTTTATTTAGGTGCACCAGCACAAAATTTAGGTGCACCCAAATTTTTCCTTGCATCACCGTTAACGCTGAATGGCGATACACGATATATAGCTCTGTATTTTTTTACAAAGTGGGCTAAATGTTCAGTTTTAAGTCAAAGCCACTTTTCACAAACTCTTTCATTAAAACAGATTGTGATTAAAATAAAATGCAAAGAAAGGGTTTCCTTCCCAGTTTAAAAATATACAGCTGCAACACATGTAAATGAAAGTTATCTGAAATAAATAGCCGAGGATATATTTAAAAAAAATATATCTCTGAGAAAGCTCCTTCACTTGTTTTCAACAACAATAACAGACTGATTAAAAGAGAGAGAGGATGCCTGAATAGCTCAGTTGGTATATATAGAGGTTCGACTCCGACCTGCGGCCCTTTCCTGCATGTCATTCCCCCTCTCTCTCCCCTTTCATGTGGGAGAGAGAGGGGGAGTGCGATGGACTGAAACGTATGC
Source organism: Sander lucioperca (assembly GCF_008315115.2). NCBI lineage: Eukaryota > Metazoa > Chordata > Actinopteri > Perciformes > Percidae > Sander > Sander lucioperca. The sequence continues at coordinate 26,603,408 of NC_050183.1, forward strand.
TACTCACAGAGTGACAGCTGACTCATTATGAATGGGTCCAGCATGGGTCGAATGTGCTTTGGTGGGTCAGCGGCGTTACACACGTCTTGTGTAGGCTATGAAATGTCTGTATTGTCACTGCGCTGCATTTTTATGAACTATGATATTCTGGCCATGGGTCACATCTCTCGCCCAGGTCCAGCAGGCTCCGTCTCACAAGCTATTACTCAACCAACTGAAGTTAGTTGCATTTAATAACTTCTAATGTGTTTTTCGCCGTGGCGGCCACAATAACAGAGAGTTACCAGCGGAAACACTGGTACCACAGGTTTCCCTCTCATACTTAACAATATATAGCTGTGTTAATAACAATTAAAACTGTAGACAAATGTCAGCAGCAGCAAAGCCGTGTGTGAGTGAATGGGGGCGGGGCTGCGTGGAGAGAGATCCAAACACAGGCACGGCTTTACAGAAGGAATGAGTCATGTAACGCAACATTAAACCATATCGATATAAACGACATCGCTTCGTTCGTGGAGAGGCAGCGGATGCGAGGACGTTAGGTGCACCGGTGCGACCTAGGAAAAATCTTAGTCGCACCCTTACAAATTTTGGTCGCACTCTAGAGCCCTGGCCTATGAGTCCTGTTGTCACACACAACCAGCAGAGACACCAGGAAGTTACTGTCCCCATCCAAAAAAAAAAAGAACATAACCCCCGTATAGCCACAACATTTTGATTTTTAAATGTTATTTTTTTTTAATACTTTGAACACAATAAACTAAATGTATTCCATCTCCATTATTTTGGGGTGGCAGCAGAAATCTCAAAGACACATATCTGAAAACCCCAAATAATAATGTGTGAAACTATTGCTTGGTGATTTGGGTACTCTGACCCTTTAAGCTTACACATCTACCATCATTGCCCAAACACCCCTCAATGGAAAGCTCAGCTCTCCGTCACCTTGTAAACCCGGTTTCATATCCTCTAGCTTTTAGCCTCTGAGAGGCTTGAAGGGCCACGTAGGGTCATGGAACCGGACAAACTCAGGACCAGACTGTACCACAAGCAGAGGTGAGGGTTTAAAGAACAAGAGGACAAGAAATAACACATAAAAAGAAGATGTGAATGAAAGAGCGACAGAGTTGAGGACAGGCCTGGACTGTTTGGACAGATGGTGTGAGGTGGAAGCCTGTAGGGTCCCACTACCCTCAGCCTGATCCCACAGATACATGTCCTAATCCCGGCTAACTCTGCTACAAGCAACAGGCTTACACGTCTCACCCCCGCCCTCGCTCTAAGGATCTGTCTCCTTCACTCTCTACACAACACACACACACACACACACACACACACACACACACACACACACACACACACACACACAGAGGCTGTTATATCAAGGCAGCTCAAAGACAAACACCTTTTTTAATGGTTTGACTAACCTGTCTAATCCTGGATCAGAGCGATGGCAAAACATTAATGGAAGTGCTGAAAAGGTTTGAGTACTATAATAAGGGATAGAAAAAACAATGCACGCACTTGAAGACATTTAATTTATCCAAATCACACAAACAAAAGTTTTATTTTTCAGGTTTTGAGATATATGTCTTTGAGATTTCTGCCTCCACTCCAATACAATGGAGGTCAATCAAATTTAGTTTGTAGCTGCTCACAGCATTGGACATTGCATTTCATTGCATTTAATAACATTTTTAGGACAATTAGAGAGTAAGTAGTTCTACTTAAATTTTGAATAATTTGGTTGAACCAACCCTTGAACTTTGAGGCACTGTAAAACCAAATTTAGTTGTAATTAAACTTTTTAGTGGTCACTACTTATTATATATTCATAACTAAATCACATTAGTTGTTTGTAATAATCAGCTTAAGTATGCAGTGCACAAATCATGTTTGAACTGTTCTGCACTGAAGCGATGCAAAGGCTCATTGGAAAAAAAAACGGTTTCTGTCCTAGTTAAAGTGTGTTTTAATAATGTTTTGTTAATGTTGGTTGTGCATTTATGTTATCAGGGTTTTAGGGTTGTACGGTTGATTTAGTGTTCATGTTTATCTACATTTATTGTTGTACCATGACGAGACCTGGATGGGGACTGATGACGTCTGGGGCAGTGAAACAATGTTCAGTGTCAATTAAACGGAGTGGAAATCAGTAACTCTTACATTTGAGATTCACTTTCCACGCACTGCAATATATATTTCAATGTTGTATGTTGATTTTTTTCCATTCAGACTTGTGGAACAAGTAACTCATACATTCTTCTTAAAGTCATGCTGTCACAAAGGAAAATTATATATATAAATATATGTTAACAACTTATTTCTTTAGTATTGATAAGTAATTTTCTATTTGTAATGTTTCTTAGCAGGCATAATTTAACATGCTTATTTTAGACAACATGACTCCAGAAAAAAATAATTTATGTTAATAATGATTTTTAGTAATGACTACTAATGTCAACTTGATTCGTCTACAGCATCAACTTACCGCTCTGTGTTAAAGGAGAAATCAGGCACAAAATTAACCTAGTTTATAAAGACCAAGAGGGTAAGCCTCTCCCCGGAATGTGTAGCTCCTATGGCGCTATTTTGATGCTACCAAGCCATCACCTCCCGTTAGCATTCCATTGACTGCCATTCATTTTGGTGCCACTTTGACAGCGAATAACTTTACATCTGAAGACTATTTGTCCATTGTTTATTTCTAAAGAAACACGACAATGTATAAAAGGCTCCATTACCTTGTACCTCACGTTATGGCTCCATAGCAGACGTTTTTGTAAAAATAGGCTAACGATTGTGTCATAACCACGCGACTTACTTTCACATAGTAGAGGAATTACTGTATAGTACAGGAGAAGCTCGCAGGCAGTTTGGACTTACATTTGCTGTTTAAGTTTAATTACTAATGTTAACTATCATTTTAGTGATCAATAATTAGCCTGTGTCTATGATATCTCCTTACATATACCTATGCTCTCCGTCTCTGCTAGATTGGGAATGATTGAGATTTCTCTTGGCACAGCTACCAGAAGACTTCCAACTTTCAGACAGGTTGCTCACGTCACATCTACGTCGTCTCTCTCAGCTGGAGGCTGCTCAGTAACGCTCAGCCATCACCGGAAAAGTGCTTCTAATATCCTTCACTGGTCTCCGTCCAGAGCAACGGGATCTGTTGGTCCAGTTTATATATGTCTATGATAAAGACAGTACCGTTCGGTATACAGGCGGGCACCATCTTGGGAAAACAGTCACGATCAGTCGAACGACGAACGCCGTGCAACCAGTTACCAGTAACATAGCTCAAGCATGGCGTTCGTCGTTCGACTGGTCGTGACTGTTTTCCCAAGATGGCGCCTGCCTGTATACATGAACGGTACTGTCTTTATAAACTATCTTTTTAATAAACTGTCTGTACACTTACAAAGTTCTCAATGCTTCGGTGTACATGTAGGGACTAGAGGGCTGCATTGGGATTGGGTCCCGCTGGGACCCAACGCAAATCTCGCGGGAGCGGGTGGTTTTAACTTTGCTGCGGGCGGGAGTGGGCGGCTAAAAAAAACACTGCGGGATTCGGATGTAGCCTGGAACCCCCCCACGCCAGCAGAAACCATAGATATACATATATACTGACTGAGTATATACTGTATAGGCCATCTATGAGCAGACACCAGCGTGTCTGAGCCTCCCAGAACGGGGGAGCTCCGAGCCAAGACTCCGTCCACCGTCCGCTCGCTCCCTCATCCTCGGCTCCTTCCTCCCTCTCGCTCCCTCTCCTCTCTCCCTCATCCTCGGCCCCTTCCTCCCCCTCTCTCCCTCTCCTTCTGCTCCTTCCTCCCCGTCTAACAGCAGCAAGCACCTGCCTTCTTTGCCTTCATCTTCTCCCTATTAACCTATAAAATGTTTTCTCATGCGGGACGGGAGAAGACACAACGTCAATACATCTCTATTATTGTGCGGGCATAAATTCTCAGAGTTTTGCGGGTGCGGGCGGGTGTGGACGTACACATTGCGGGAGCGGGCGGGAGTGTAACACACATGTTGCGGGTGCGGGCGGTAATGGTCAGAAATTCGCCGGGAGCGGGCGGGAGCGGGATGAAGAAAACAGTCCCGCGCAGGGCTCTAGTAGGGACCCTCATGATGCTACTGTGGAAGTGTGGTGATATTTTGAGCCTTGTTAGTGGTATAGAAATAGCGATTTCTTTTTACTTTACCAGTGCCCTGACGAGTGTTATAAGCTAATTAGCGGTTTGCGCTAAAACTGTTCACATTCGATTAGCATGAAAACATATTCCAGAGAACGGTCGACTCGGTACATGTGTTATTAACCCCTAGGTTCATTTTGCACCAGATTTCTCCTTTAATACAACTTGACCTGTTATGTTTCACCTTGTGTAAAAAATCTTGACGGTTTAAGGCAGTAAAGTAAAGTCAACTAATTCGGGATAACAGTGTAAAACACCATTGCAAGAACAGAAACAAAGAGGGGTCATATTAGTTTTGCATGTCAATGGGCCTTTTTCACAGCCGACATTTTGACTAATCAAGTATAACAGCATAGGTGTTACTATCACTGTAATATTATAACAATGGTTCAAGTGTCCCAGCAAGCTGTGTGACAGAGTCAGCATGCACAATACAACAATAAGGATCCTTAAATTGAAGCAGCTTAAATAGAATTCAGCTAAGGAGGTAACGTTTTAGGTTTGGTTTGTCTGTTTGTCTGTCTGTCAACAGGATTACGGAAAAACTATTGGCACGATTTTCACGGAACTTGCTGGAAGGGTGTAGCATGGGCCATGGAAGAACCCATTACATTTGGGAGCGGATCCGAATCACAGAGCGGACACACAAATTGTTTTTCATGGGCATTAGTAACCAGTGGCTATGGCTTTTTAGGTAGCTCTGTGTATTTTGGCCATCTCCGTTGTTTAGATGCCAAACACGAGACTCAGTGGCAACGTTCAGATGGAGAGATGTGATTGATTATCTCGTTATATTAATAGTACAAGCTTACACAGCGTCCCCCTCAAAATGTGCATTATGCAATAAGTGTTATAGTGGCCCTGATGGCTGGTTCTAATAGTTTTGGAAATATATCCAGACATATATTGTGGTTGCAGAGTTGCATATCATAGAAGACTGGATTATTGGGTTTGGCGGAGGTCTGCGCTCTCTGAGTGCTCTTCTAGTTTATACAGTGCTTTTACTAATGTGATATTTCAAAATGACTTCTGTGAAACAAGGCTTTTCACCAACCTACCATATGCTATATGTACAGTACGCTGCATATGTTTCCATGAAAACTCACAAATCAAAGGGAAAAAGTCAGCTCCATGTTGTATGCCTCTTTCATAGCTAACAAATGCGACTGATTGGCATTCGACCTATCATTACATTAAACAACATTTGCTATTCTGATAACGTTATATCAAAGTTAAAGGTATGGTTCGAAAGTTAGATGAGAAGATCAAAACGTGGTATCGATCTTCTCATCTAACTCTCGGCAACAAAGGGAATAAGCACATTCCCCAAAATGTCAAGCTATTCCTTTAAAGTCTTCTGACGTGTTTGCATTATTTTGTCTACCCACTATGACTTGAAACATCACTGTAATATCAGCAGGATGCCTCACAGCTCAATGATTTATTTCCCTTCTGATTGAATTTGGATATAGAAAACGATTGTCGCATGCTGCAACGTTTTCATTATGATCAGACGCATTCAGACCCACGCTGTTACATTCTCTTCATCTCTTTGGTAAAATCTGCCCCGGGGAATATTGTTTATCATCTAACTTTCTTGCTCCCCCTTCTCCCGGCTGCCTCTAATCTCAGTGTTTTTTGTAACAGGCATCTAATCCATCACTTCAACTGTTAAGATTGAAACTGCCCATTGAAGTCTGATTTAGAGCTTGTGTAGATTACACGATTTGGCATTTCATGCCTTTTAAGGTATTTGCTGCTTTTATTGATTTTCATTCCAGGCCATCTGACACCATGACATTGTTGTTTGTATTTGTGCGTTAAGTGTGTTTACTCATGCTGTCCACACGTCGGGTCTCATTGTGAGTAGATTTATCGGCTAGTCACAGGATTAGCGCTGATTCTCTCCCTGAAACTAGTGTCAGATTAACAGATACCCATGCGTTCATAAGCCATCTGTAATGTAGACATAAGCTGTCAGTACCCCTGCTATGTGCTCACCCACTCCAGCCTCAACTGTCTAACCCCACCTCAGATCAATGATACCACTTAATCATGATCATAACACTTCCATTCATTCATAGGCGTAATTTACGGGGGGATATGGGGGAGGGGGGTGTCAAAACTGGCCTGTGCAATAAAAAATAAAAAAAAATCTAATCTAATAATAAATTCCTTTACAAAGACATTTGCACCATAACTTGATGCAGGTAAGGCACAAATTGTTGCAGAAAATGCACCGGAATGCAGGAAATTAAGTGTTTGATATGCTCAAATTTTTTTTCAAAAGTGGAGATCTCAACCCCCCAATGTTGAACCCAAAGCAACGCCCTTGCTTCTATTTATTCCGTGGCAGGTGTATGAGTGCTGCTGCTGCTGCTGCTGGAGGTTAATCTGGTCATTTAGGGGTAGAGCTGTAATCGGGCCTTAAAAGTTGCACGCACACAGCTCTTTTGCCTTTTGTCAAGAATGAGTCATTTATACATTTTTTAACATAATTTATTTATGACTAACGTAGGCTATAGGCCACTTGGAAGTTGGAACAAAGAAATAAAATAAGTCCTCCAGAGGCCAGCCTCCGTTTCACCTCCTCAGCATCCATTTTCACGCTAATCGAAACACATCACCTGACTGCTCATTAACGCGCAACCCGGAGCGCAAGCCCGAGCCCGGCCCGAGCCCGGCCCGAGCCCGGCCCGAGCCCGTGTAAAATGATAGAAATGAAGACTTTTCGGGTCCCGTTGGGTTCGGGCAAAGATCTTCAGCTCTATTTAGGTGTTTAATTCTTTGGAGAAGTTTGCCATCAAACAGGTGATAATGTGTTGGGAAAATGATGCATGTCATTACTACATTATTACTTATGTTGATGTGCTGCTCTGTTTTTCTTTCTTTTTTTTACTTCCTTCTTTGGGGGCTCGTCCGGGGTCCCCCCCCCCCAAAAAAAAAAAAAAAAACGCAGCAGGCCCTGCTATAAGCAGGAGGGCCATCACACTAGGGATGCAACGATACATGCAAGTCATGATTCGATATGATTCACAATTTTAAGTTCACGATACGTTCTTTTTTTTCACGATTTTTTTAACAGAATGAGCTGCAGACTAATGACAGAAAAATATTCTTTTATATAAACTGTGCGAAACAACAGATGTGTCCTCTTATCAAAAGTCTAATTAAAATTGTGTTTTATCTGAATAAATAAATAAATAAATAGAATAGAAAATCTCTTCAAATGAATAAACCAAGAAGATGTAGTGACGTCTGAAGTCAAACAAGTGAAATCTAAAGTAAATTATGCCCTGGGCCATTTCAAAATTGTATCGCGATTTATTTTTTTAAAAATCTCAACCGCTTGTAATCTTTACACATTTATATCCATTTTTAACCGATTCACGATGCATCGTTACATCCCTAGTTGATGCAAGCTGTTTCACTGTATGAAAGTGATAACGTTTCACTCACAGCATGTTTGGTATGTATCCATGAATAAATTAACTTATTTGCCTTCATAAATGACAAAATGTTGCTCATAAATCATCATCACCCGCAACCGACTTTTTGTATTAATTCAAGTACAACAACTATAATGTTGCTGGAGGGCTCTAAAGCTAGACAGGCGGCTTAAAATGTCCAACCTAACATCAATACTGACACAACCAAACATGAAGTATTAGACTACTTTAATCTTGAAAAAACACAGATGAACAGAGATGGAAATCGGGGGGGCAGCAGACAGAGAGGTGCGTGAGGAAGAGAGGGATGAACGGATTAGGGTGGTCGATACTTTGGCTCCTCTCCCAGACTGAGAGATGACGCTATATCTGTGATTTCATTCCTCGTCCCCCCCACCCCCTCCTTCTTCCCTCACTTAGAGCTACTCTGGTTTTTCTCTCCTCCATCATCTTCTCTTACTGGATTTTTTTTTACTGGAAGAACAAACACTTAGTATCCAACATAAATAAACATAGAATGTTCTCATCATAGGTGTAATTTACAGGGTGGATGGGGCCCCCCCGTAATCAAAACTGTATATATATATATATATATATATATATATATATATATATATATATATATTAAGCAGATAATATATATGTTATTATCTATTATTTCTATCTCCTACATTTTTATTGTATTTACTTGAATTTGCACATTTGATTAGTTGATTCTTGGAAAAATAAGACTTTGGATGATTTATTTTCTAGTTCACATTTTACATAAAATCCAGTAGTTTGATTTTGTTGGTGTTGTTAATGCTGCCGTTGGTCTTTATCTACACATTTCTCTGACTTCTGCTGTGATGGCACACTTTTTTTGTAGCAACAAAAATGAAAAACCTTTAACTTCAACTTCAACTTTATTGATGTCACCAGCCGAGAATTTGTGGTGCAGCAAGGCATACGTGTAAGACAATCAGACACACAAAAGGCAACAGAAGGAAATCCACATTAGGTGGAGCACTGAATAATAAACACATGGAATACATAAATCATATCATTTAAAGTAAAGGTCCTAAAATCTATAATTAAGGTGCCAGTTTTTCCATCATAAAGTGCTAGTGCGATAAAATTGAGATAAATAAATGCACACATCTATAAAAAGCGTCATCAATCCCTAATAAAATCTGAGCAACAAGTACCATCACAAATAAAACTACAACCAATCCTACAATAAAAAACTAGTACCATCAATGATACGACTGAAACGGACCCTAATGCCCTATATACACACACTAAGAAACACCATAGAAATAAAAATCCAACCAATAATCAGAATAATCAGAAATTTGGGCGCCCGGGTAGCTCAGTTGGTAGAGCGGGCACCCATATACGGAGGTTTACTCCTCGACGCAGCGGGCCCGGGTTCGACTCGGAACCGCGGCCCTTTGCTGCATGTCATTCCCCCCTCTCTCTCCCCTTTCATGTCTTCAGCTGTCCTGTTAAAAATAAAGGCCGAAAATGCCCCAAAAGTAATAATAATAAAAAAAGAAGAATCAGAAATTCATAATAAACAACAGAATCATAAAATTCCTATGAATGTATTCACAATCAAAACAGCCCATTTTTTTAAATGCAGGATGGTACACTTCCTTCTGACTTTAAACACAAAGTACATTATATAATTACATGATGGTGATTAGCCGTAGCCAGCCGCTGTGCAGGTCCTGGTTCTGGTCCTGGTGACTGATTTGAGCCGCTCTGTCTAACAAACAGGCCACCGGGCCATAAGGTGACTCCAAAGGCAGCAGTCCCTGTCAGTCATTAGGGAGACGGTTCCCATGACGACCTGGCTGAACAGCTCACTCACAAGTCGTCACGACACGGTTGTAATTACATCAAATTTCACTGCATCTTATCATTGTCTGCTTTCGTGAGTCATTTCCCATGGAACTGCTGTGGCACAAATATGATCCAGCAGGCCTGCTGGGAGGAGCCACATGCAAAAACACTTTCACAGCTTGTTCATGCTCCGACAGCACGGAGCAAGATGTTTAACAGCCTCATTCAGGATTAAATACTTATAACAGGCAAGTTTAGTAGATTTGCTGTATGTAGAAGGAAACTGTTTTTATTCTGTTTTAGCTACAAGAACTGAGCCTGGACTCACAAGTCATTGAGGCCTTTTTTTCTCACACACGGTGGATCCTCCTTCAGGCCGGAAGGAAGAGGAGAGGATTTGGATTTTGGGAGGTATTGTGTGAGCACAATCATGCACATTGCTGTGGACTGCCTGCATCCTTTCATTTTCTCACGTCTTTCTCCTCTACCCACACATGTTCTCTCTCTGGCTCCTCTCTTCCCTCGGCCTTCATGTGATCATGTTGCTTGGTAACTGCAGAAGAATGATGAGAAGAGTAGGATGTGTTCGAGTGCCTCCTATGCGATGTGATGTGTCTTCACATCAGCTGTAAAGAATACGGTGTACCGTGGCCAAATAACAGCCATAAGGAAATTCACTGTAAAATATTTAACTTCAGATTTCAGAACCTATAATGATACCCATAACCTATAAACCACACTTTTTGGTTAGCGTTGATAGGGAAAGGAAAATTGTGCTTTTAGTTTAAAATAATGAAGATCTGTCCTCCTTCAAGAGCATTTGATGAGGTGCCATCGGGCAAGGCACTTAATCCTTAATTGCTGAGCAGCAAACAAACACTATAGTTGCAATAAGGCTCTCTGATCGGAATGAATATCACAGTTTAATGTAAAGCTTAATTGAGAAAAATAAAAGCCCATATGTTTAGCAAAACAACTCTTGCTTGGAAAGTGTAAAAAAATAAAAAATAAATCTAGAAATCGAACAAAATCTGTGTATTTAAAGTGTCGAAGCGGCACTTTCTGCAGCTGCTTTTTAGACAATATTCATCAACTGTGGGCACATTCATTTTGGGGAATGATCCTTACATGAGAGGACTCACCACTGTGGAGTCCACATTCAAGGTGGAGTGGGTATGAAAGTTCAAGCCAACACTAAAGTTATATTTCACTGCGGGGACTGCCAATGCACTGCCTGTAATCTCACCATAAATCAAAATTTGAGATGTTAAATTGCTTCCGGAGAGACTCAATTGTAGCTCACACACTGGGCTAAGATATTAAATCATCTTTTATTAGGGAAAACGGCAGAGATTAGGATTAATTAACAAGGATATGACGGCTGAATGAATAAATAGATTAATTAATGTTCACACACAGCACCTCCCTCATCCAAGCAGCTGTAACATCTGGGGGAAACTGTTCTTACAACAGTGCAGAATATACAAGTGTAATATTAGGTGAACACAGCAATTCGTCTCAGTCATCTGAAAAAAAAAAAACTGCTTAGCATTTCCCCAGAGGCTGTTTGCTCGTTAAAAAATGACTTGGTTTAAAAAAAACAGCATCTTTATCCACATTTCAACAAACTGCAAAGATTTCCTCACTCTGGCAGAAACTCGTGTCTGACTCATTACAGCATCTTCAGAAAAAAAGGTCACGGCACGGTTGCTAACGACAACCTGTGAGACTGCTGCTCTACTGAAATCATTTGTGTGTGTGTGTGTGTGTGTGTGTGTGTGTGTTTCATATGTAGGGATCAGTCGCCCCCTGCTGTTTCTCACATTCTTTGAGTTCTGAATATATGTGGTTGCCATGTCAACCGCAGAGGTGCATGGCATGGTGCAAGTCAGGTAAATTTAGCATCCACCTGTAATCATGGAATCAAACCAGTCAGCTGGATGTGTTTACAGCTTACAGTTGATACCTGCTAACCTTCATTTATTTAAGTTTTTGAGATAGTGAACTAATTAGACATTAATTATTAATAATTATAAACACACAAAGACGCATTTGCCCTCTTTGGCCACTTGGGGGCAGCAGAAACAAGCTGAAAAACACTACATTGACATATTATCACCTTGCTGATTTGGCGAACTTGTTGTCTATTTACACATCCAGCTGACATGCAGCAACATTAGCATTCATATAAAGTTGTGTTTCTTCCCACGTAATGAATATTAGTCTATTATTTACTCTCCTTTTAGCTGTTTTCCACCAACTCGTGAGGGAAATACCTGGCTGTTTAGCTGCTAAATGCTCCACTACTGTACTGTATGTTCACTAGTTGCTAACTTTGTCTGGTGCTGGGTAGCATACGGTGGATTTTTATGGCTTTTTTCAGCTCCATAGAGCTGAATTATGTGTGGGTTCATCACTACAAGCAGCCATGTGATCCATTGTTAAAATAAAAATATTGATTATAGCTGCTATAAGTATATTTAAACTGAAACAATACATTTATTGTGATATGTTTCAGCTAACTGAACAGATACGATAAGAAACAGGCAAAATGCATTATGGCAGTCAATAATGCGGCTCTGGTGAAGTTGTCTCTTTGCTTGTTCATAACTTGTTCTGTGATCAATACAGAATTGCCAGATGTAAAGTGCTGGGATGAAGTTGACATCCAGTGTGTCTCTCACAGTTATTTGCACCCAGTCCCCAGCCCCTGGCTGTTTGTAGAGAATCAGGTAGCTCGTCATGGTGGATGAATGGGTCAAACACAGGACTATCACTCAGGGGACTGGTGTTTGAAGCCCATTAGGAACCTCATTTTTACATTAGGCTGACTTGTTATTGACTGCTGGTTTGTCACCTTGTTGTAGCAACTTCAACTTAACATTACACGTGGTTAAAGTTGTAAATCCAAGCAAAAATACTTGGTTAGTTTTAGGAAAAGATCATGGTTTGGGTCAAAATAAGTAAGTTAAGTAATCAATAAATTGACCTATGGCTTCAGACCAGACTTGAACCCCAACCTGTGTTTATGCACCCCAACCATCAACCCCATGCACATATATCCATACATACTTATGCACACATACATACATACTCACACGTTTTGCATGCAAGTGAAGTATATATGTATGCGCAAGTGAAGTATATACAGTATGTATGCGCAAGTGAAGTATGTATGTATGCGCAAGTGAAGTATATATGTGCAAATGTTTAGTACCAGTATATATCTATATGCAGATAAAGTATATATGTATGTGCAAGTGTTTAGTACTGGTATATACAGTATGTATGTGCAAGTGAGGTATTACTTTTTGGCCTAGGCGGCTTCTCATATGGTTGAGTTAACATTAGCTAACAATAACAGCCACAGCAAGAGTCATAGTTGTTTTCCATAAGTGTTTTATTCATACAGTGAGGGTGCTCATACATAATATTTATTTTCTTCTATAAAATATATTACCTTTCAGTTCCTGAAAGCAAAACTAGATATAAATCATCAAGTTTCATCTGATAAGAAGCAACTCATTTTCAAGTGTCAACCAAGGCAATCAACTGTATCAGCAGTCAGAAATGAATGACATTCTAACAAAGACTTGTTTTTTCTGTCTAGCAAAGTCACAATGCTCCAACACGCGACTCAGCGTCCACCGACACAAAAGACAATGATCCTTGGGCGTTCTAAAGTAGCAAATACTGTTAAAATACTGTAGCCACAAAAAGAGTTTTCATGTGAGAGGAAAGCAAAGACAGAAACACAGTCAGGGTGAAGAGGGAGGGACGTGACTTTATAAAGAGTGTTTCGACAGAAGCAGGTGACTGATGCTTTATGATGTCTGTCAGACAATTTCTCTCTGGCTCTCCCGTTCTTGTAAAAGGGTTTTCTTTGTTTCCTCGTTGGGTTAAATGCTCCACAGTTGTCATGACATCGCTTCGGTAGGGCAGCGGCGGGTGGATTTCCCAGTCATCACAACAGCTCGCTGTGACCAGAGGCTGAGTTGAGGCTGTCTGTAAAATAAAACAGGATAGGAAACTGATCATTGGCGGGGACTATATCACTGTGGTTGATCATTACACGTATCTATTCAGCTGCAAGCTACAGACACAACCAACTGTCAAATTTCACAAAGTTCACAACATGTAGAAATGCTAAGTATCTACTGTATTTTCTATTTCCCTTTTTATAGAAAGCAATTTAATGATCATATTCCACAACAACAGTAACACATACTGTGGTGTTTTAGTACCACTTGACTCACACACACACACACACACACACACACACACACACACACACACACACACACACACACACATAAAAAAAATAGAGACGTGTACCAGACAAGTCCAGTGACTTATTTCTGTTTTGGGGTAGTCTAGGTTTTTTCACGGGGGGTTTGCGATTTGGGGGCTTCTCAACGTTATTAGGGCTTTCCCTGTCAGTGCCTGAGTTCAGTGAGGACAAAAAAACCACAAATGAACAGTTAGATACAGACGCTTTACACACAGATAAACGTATATACATAAATTCCCAACATAAATATACAGTGTATCCTGTTAAAATAATAATAGGGTAAATAATAAGAGTATATACTGTGATGGAGAAAAGACTAATTGTACCTGCGTCGCAAGACATGGCCTTTCTGTGTCTCTGTGGTTTCACTGGTGCCTGAGGTCTCAATCCTTCTTCACCTGAACAACAGGTATGAAAGAAACATGAGGAATATGTACTGTTACCATTAGAAGTTAGTAGGTTTAAAAGTCTGAAAAGAATGGGCTGTGTCCTCGTTGTGTGTCTGAGTGTGGTCGAGACCTACCCTATTTGTAAAGTGTCTCGAGAAAACTCTTGTTATGATTTGATACTATAAATAAAATTGAATTGAATTTATATGATGATTTAAAGGTCCCATGGCATGAAAATTTCACTTTATGAGGTTTTTTAACATTAATATGAGTTCCCCCAGCCTGCCTATGGTCGCCCAGTGGCTAGAAATGGTGATAGGTGTAAACCGAGCCCTGGGTATCCTGCTCTGTCTTTGAGAAAATGAAAGCTCAGATGGGCCGATCTGGAATCTTCCCTTTATGATGTCATAAGGAGAAAGGTTACCTCCCCTTTCTCTGCTTTGCCCGCCCAGAGAATTTGGCCCTCCCATGAGAAAGAGAGAGACATCATGGCTTGCAAACAAGCAAAGTGGCAGTTGGTCAAGGCCACACCCCCACCCTCCACCTTGCCCCCCCCCTCTCTCCTCCTCAATAGCATTCAAAGCTACAGACACAGAAATGGCACATCCTAAGGAAAGCTCATTGTGGGACTGGCTCTAGTGGCTGTAATTCTGCACCAAGGCTGAATTTCGGGAAAGAGACTTCAGATACAGTATTAGGGGACCACTAAGGTCTATATAAAAGAGACTTCAGATACAGTATTAGGGGACCACTAAGGTCTATATAAAAGAGACTTCAGATACAGTATTAGGGACCACTAAGGTCTATATAAAAGACTTCAGATACAGTATTAGGGGACCACTAAGGTCTATATAAAAGAGACTTCAGATACAGTATTAGGGACCACTAAGGTCTATATAAAGAGACTTCAGATACAGTATTAGGGACCACTAAGGTCTATATAAAAGAGACTTCAGATACAGTATTAGGGGACCACTAAGGCCTATATAAAAGCATCCAAAAAGCAGCATGTCATGGGACCTTTAAGGGCTATGACTTCCTCTGCTTCGATGCTTATAAAAGACCAAAGTTGTGTTTTAGGATAGGACTCTTCAGGGAGAAGATTTTATGTGTAGAGCTTGCAAGAGGACACTAAACTTCTCTGTTTGTAATGTAATGACCTGCTACTATTGGCTATAATTTGTTGGAAGGAATATTTCAAATGAAATACACGTTCACTTTCTTGTTGAGACGAGAAGATCGATTTTCCACTTTCATGTCTGTTCAGTAAATTTAAGACTACAGCCGGCAGCCAATTAACTTAGCTTAGCATAGCATAGCATGAAGACTAGAAACAGAGGGAAACCGCTAGCCTGAACATATCAAAATCCTTCTAATCCGTCTAAAGCTCATGAATTAACACTGTTTGTTTAATTCGTACAAACAAGATAACACACGAAGAGTTGCAGTTTTATGGGGAGTTATGTGCCAGACAATTTCTTGGCAGTGACTTTGTGGAGTCTCTGCTGGTTGCCTGGCAACATTGCGTTGACGACAAGACTCCAGGAGGTCACTGTGCCTGGCCAAGAAGTAATCCAACACACAACCCCACTGCTGCTGTAGCTTCATAAGTGACAGATATGAGAGTGGTATACATCTTCTCATCTAACGCTCAGCAAGAAAGCCAATACGTGTATTTCCCACCATGTCTACTAACTATTCCTCTGACATTTTGACACACTGAACAAATGACAAAAAGTAAACTGAGGCAGGCATCTGAAAAAGTGTATCTGTAAATTTAAGTTATACATGTGTTAACACCACTACGTTGTTTTACTGTATTTTTAGTAGGGATGCACCAAATCCAGATTTTTGGGGTTCGGCCGAATACCAAATCCACTGGTTAAGATTCTGCCGAATCCGAAACCGAATACCGAATCCTACTGCCATCCTCAGTGTGACTGTCCTTCCTTTGCCGTACCTGAAGTTGCTGCATTTTGGCTGCTGTCTGTAGATTCCTTCATGCACAACTCGTATGTTCAACTTTCGGATGTTTCATACCAAATGTTGTAACAGCGGTGATGTTGTGTATAGTTTAGGGTCCTCGCCACCACGAGACAAATCGGCATTGCAAATTGAACATGTAGCTGGACTTGAATGGCCTTCTTTTGACTGAAAGTACTGCCAAACTACACTTGTTCTGCTCACGAGTTCCATTTTCACTTTCTCACAGCCTACTGCATTGAACGCTCCACCTACGTAAACACCTTCCCGTAATCAACGGCGCCGTCATTACGTCGACCAGCGTAGCGCGCGTAGTGCAAGCATAGGGTTCGGTTTTGGTGGAAAAACATTCTAAGGTTCGGCAGAAACCGAACCCTGTCAAAAACGCCAATATACCGAATCCGAAATCGAATCCTGGATTCGGTGCATCCCTGATTTTCAGTGGATTTACCTTGACTTGCAGCTCTGTCTGGTAATCCATGCACAGGCTTGTTAACAGGAGGCGGCACAGGAGGAGGAGGTAAGTTCCTCTCATTGGCTGATTCTTTTGGAAAAGTCACATACGAGGACGTCTTTGGCTGTTGTTTGGATGAGAACAGAAAACATGAACAAATCAAAAGATGGACTTGTATCTGTTTTTTACACAAACTGAACCATGCATGGCTATAAATTGCAAACCTTTTCTGGAATCGGAGGCGGTTGACCCTCCGAGTCTCTTCTTTTTTCTCTCTCTTTCTTTTCCATCTTTCCAGGATACTTGTCTACATCTGCTTCCTCCTCTGTACCTACGGATCAAAAACAAGTCACTGTGTCACTGACGCGTGGGTAAGGGTGGGGAGAAAAAATCGTTTCACTTATGTATCGCGATTTTTAAAATTGATTCGTTCCCCTATAATTGATATTTTCTATTTATTTATTTTTTACCAATGATTCATCCAAATATTTTCTGTTTATATGGTACCGCCAACGGCGACTACATCATATCCATTTCCGGCAAAACAGAGCGAAAGCAGAAAATGCAGAAAATCCATGTTATGTACTTCTTTACAGATGAAATAAATGTCAGACTGACTGACTGACATGTGACGTGCACTCTTCTTAGAAAACAATACGTTTTTAGAAATGTCTCATGATATATTGCTTTTAGAAGTGTAGTATTCAACTTTACTCAAATCGCAATACTCAATACTATCAAATCGCAATACTTTTAGAATCACGATTCGCGAAACAAATCGAATCGGCACCCATGTATGGTGAAAGAATCGAATCGGGACTAGAGCTGGGCGATATGGAAAAAATCAAATATCCCAATATTATTGACCAAATACCTCGATATCGATATTGTGGCGATATTTTAGGGTTGACAATTTGTGCTTTCACAAAATATGCACACAATGAGATTTTTGATAAATAATCATCAGTTATGTTGATATAATAACTATGTGGGTAAAGGCAAATAATTGAACAGCTGGAACAGTCTGGTGTGTTCAGAAAATCACATCACTTTACTGTAATGCAGCCTTTAAAACCAGGAAAATATAAGACAATATCTAGCCTCATATATCGATATAATATCGATATACTGCCCAGGCTGAATCGGGACCAAAGCATATCGTCCCGGCCCTACATGTAGGTTTGTAAACACACTGAGGTAACGATTGCAGCTGAAACTTAAAACCTTCCTTTCTAACCTGCAGCACATAAACGCGGCCGACAGTGAAGTACCTCGTAGAGCGTCTGAGCTCTCGAGCCGATGTCTCTGCCTCAGTTTGGACAGGTTGGGTTTGCTGCTCTGCGGCGGGGGATCGGGTTTAGCGCAGGGAGGGGCTCGACCTCCTCCTCCTCCTCCGCCGCCCCTCCATCCCTCCGTGAAGCCTCCGCCAGTGTCGGGACACATCTGTCTGTCTCCCTGCGCATCCTGCTGATGCCAGTCTGTAGCAGCCGCCTCTGCGCTTTTCAGAGGATCCGTTTCCTGCTTCGGCGAAGGCGTCCTGTCCGACGGGTATGGAGGCAGCGGCCTTTGAGCCAAATGAAGCGCATGCACTTGTCTCTCTGTCTTCCTGCTTCCATGTCTGTTCTCAGTCCACTGGTTGTCCACCTGTACGTCCGTCGGCCTGTTCTCCGACCACGACCTGTCTATCTGTCTGCCGCCCATCCACTGTCTCTCTATTTTTCTGTCAATCTGCCGCTGGGTGTGTCTGTCAACAGTCCACTGTCTGTCCATGTGTCTGTCCGGGTGTCTACTCTCAGTCCAGTACTTGTCTGTTTGTCTGTCGGCTGTCCTTGCCTCTCCAAGCGATCTTTCTTGCAGCTTGCTATCGAACCGCTGTTTCTCTACGTGATGGTCACCCTGCCACGCTTCTATCCTCGGCTTGTCTGCATGCAGCGCGTCTGTTGTCCTGTGTTTGTCGTCCACGCAGTACCTGTCTGTCTCCATCGGATGTTCAAACACAGAGTCCACTTCAGATATCTGTCAAAACACAACAAGGAGAGGCAAAAAGAGAAGATCATACCCGAGGCGAACTTCTAACCGAATGAATGCTTTTGGCGGGTCACACTGACTGTACCTCTCTGGGAGAATAAAAGGGGTGTTTGCTTCCTCCCACGCCCGGGTGAGGGATGCCCGGCACTGGTGGCGGACTCAAAACGAGAGTATTTTTACCCTGGTGATAGTTCATTCTCTCATCAGCCCCTTCGCCCGGGGATCCAGCTCTGGCAGCGGCTCTCGGCGGCTGAAGGAGCGTGTATACATTCTCTGTGGCTGCCCTAAAAGGTTGCAAGACACTGAAGATGTTCAGCCTGCAGGAACAATTTGCTGCTGATATTTCCACAGATTTAAAATACAGAAACAAAAGTAACACGCTTTGAGAACAGTGTAATTAGGAAGTATCTTTTTTTTGGGGGGCAGAAATCAGCCATCTTGCTATCCTAATCTGTATTTGACATGCAGCGTGTTCATCTCTAATCACTTGGCTGACTGTTGGATCTGGAATCGGAGCCACCGGCTGTCATCTACAGCTGTGTACACTCGCTGGTATCAGCCTGCCTGCACTTTGGCAGCTATCAGCCATCTCTCGTATCAACAAAGAAAGGAAACGGGGTTTAGAGTGATATTTGTCAGACTATTTATGAAGTTCAGTGCTGCTGACTGTTCTTATAAGAACCAAGAAGAGATACATGTGAAGCTGAACAGTAGATTATAGAAGAATGAGTCATTTGTGTGTGTGATGTTATCTAGTGCATCATATGGGCATTGTGTTGTGTTTTCAAGGCCATACCTTTCTAAATGGAGAGTGTGTGTGCGTGTTGTGTTTGTGCATACACGAACCCTGTGGGTGCTGTAGCAACAACGTGACACCCGTCTCCATAAACCTCTGCTTCAGACTCCGGCCCCTGACTGGACAAAGTTTGGTTGCGGTTCTTACGGAAACCGAAGATGGCCAGCATATTTCTCCTCTTCTTCCTCCTCAGTGAGTGAGCTTTGTGCAGAGACGAGAGCTGACTGAAAGAGGTGAGAGAGGTTGAATGTCACACACACAGTCCAGTCATCTCTGTTAGGATGTCATGGAACTCATCACAGCCATCTACGCCGGCTTTTATTGTCTGCCTCGCTTCTGGTACATCTGCAATGTGAGCGTTGCTAGGCTACATCTCTGGCTACACAATGATTTATCTAAAGTGCACTTTTTTATTTTATGAATGCAATTATATTAAAAGCACTGACCTTACCTGATGATCTGCAGTGTGGAAGGGAGCAATGCTACTCTGATAAGCTGCGGCAGCTGTTCCAGAATTTAGCTCAACCAAAAATTAAAAAGCTTACCAAACTGCTGCATCCATACATCAAAGGGTCACTTTGGTGGTTGTGCATGTTCAAGCACATTCATTTGCATGATTGCTGTTGGACCAAACGTTCATTTCCAAAGCAGACCGATCACAAATTTAACAAAACCACCAGTTGCTAATAACAATCTAACA
Source organism: Sander lucioperca (assembly GCF_008315115.2). Taxonomy (NCBI): domain Eukaryota; kingdom Metazoa; phylum Chordata; class Actinopteri; order Perciformes; family Percidae; genus Sander; species Sander lucioperca. The sequence continues at coordinate 26,623,533 of NC_050183.1, forward strand.
TCCTCCTTTGAGCTGCATCCTGAATCTCCGAGCCCTTTGATCAACAACATGCAGTCACCGACTAACCAATCACAGCTTGTTACCCAGCCCCAAGTGCTCAAAAACAGCCAGCTCCAGCTCCTCTTATCATCAAAGAGGGACTCAACTTATGTTATGATTGAGCAAAGATGATGGACAGCAGATTGGAATGCCTCTGACTGTACGAGCAGCGCGCAGGATGTGCTAAACAGGCTGCACCTCGCCATGAGAGTAGTTCAAAGACAAAACACTGGTCAGAGAAACACTACCTTCTTGAATTATGAGAAATAATAACTGAAACATAAGCCAGTTGAAATGAAGCCTCAGTAAAGAAACTGTCAGAACGCAGCAGAGGAGTTGTTGGATTGTGTGGATGTGATCACAAGCATGGTGTTCATTGAAATGTCACTTTAATTAAGATGTGATATGGAAATTGCAGAAATGTAACAATCTTTTCATGTTTGCTCATGTCACGTTCAATAACGTTTTGTTTCTTATGCAAATAACACAGTTCAAGGAATACATATTTTACTTCAAATCTAAATTGAGCCTGATATAATGGATGGTATTCATAAGTTAGTGAATGAGAGACAGTAAAGACTTCTTTTATTAAACCAACATAAAATCAACACTTTTTTCGACACATTTTTCGATGCTTTTTTCAGGTTTTTTTAAAACATTGTTAGTGCCTTGTTTGATGCTTTTCTTTTTTTTTTGATTATTTTTTGGGCTTTTCCGCCTTTATTTGATAGGACAGCTAGGTGAGAAAGAGGAGAGAGAGGGGGAAGACATGCAGGAAATCGTTACAGGTCGGACTCGCACCCTGGACCTCTGCGTCGAGGCATGAGCCTCTCAGTATATGTGCGCCTTCTCTACCCACTGAACCAACCCGGCCACACGTTTGGCGCTTTTTTCAAAGCTTTATTCTGCTGTTTTCTAGGCTTGCGATGCCTTTAGTGGCTTTTTTCAATGTTTTTGCCGCTTTTGTCACTTTTATGTCATTTTAGTCAACATTCTTTGACGTTTTTTTTAAAGCGAAGAGCGCTGCGTTGAACCATCCAAGTTATTTTTGGGCAGTTTTGTTGAAAGAAACCCACATTTCTGTTATAGAAAACTTTGAAAAGGGGTCAGACAGGTTAAACTTTAAACCAGTTCTGTTGATTGACATGCCACTGAAGGCATCACCCAAGGTTATATCTTTATCTTTTGACAGTTACATTTCCATTGAAGCTTCACTTTTCACAGTCACTTGTTTTTACTGCGATAGTATAGTTTGTGTCTCTTGTTGTGTGCTTCTCTTGGTTCGCTACTGACACAGTTTCCCCCCTTCTGTAATACACTCACATAGGAACTATTATATCAATGGATGAATAGTCTATTATTCCCATACGCTACCTTTGGTAATAATTTGAATTTAGTACACTGCAGACTTTTCCCAAAGCTCACCATACATTTTAGAATGATTTCCTGTCAATGAATACAGTGATTTCAATCACAGATGTACAATTTTTTCAGTACACTTTGAAAATAGTGTGTTTTATTGACAAGCTATATTATTGGACAATCAAACCCAGAAGACAAACGATAAGTAAACATGTCTTCTTGTATTGTACTGGAAAAGGTTGCTGTTCAGCAGCTAACTCTCTCAGAAGTCCTTAAACAAGTAGTTTTTTCTAGCAGTTTCTGCTCACAGCTGCATTACCATGCGACAATAACTTAAAGGTCCCATATTGTAAAAAAAGTGAGACCTATAAAGCAGGTCGAGGTTAACACAGCCCATAATCAGAAACAGTGCCTTTATGAAACGAGCTGTCAGAACTTCTGTACGGCTGTGATGTCATAACTATACTATTTATAGGTAGAACGTGCTGCTACAGTGCCGTTACAGTCATTCCCCGGCTGCAATGACAGTGCAGCGACGCCAAGAGATGCAGAAGACCCGGAAACGGCGACCAATCAGAGCAGAATGGACTTTTTGGAACAGAGGGCGAATACAGATACATTCAGACAGACGGTATGAAAAATATACGTGTTTTTGGAACCTTAAAACATGTGAACATGTTCTAGTAGAAACCCAAAATACAAGTAGGAACCTGGAAATTAGCACAATATGAGACTTTTAAACGTGACAAAATGCTCACTGTGATGGATTACACAGTATCTCAAGCAAGTTTGAAGGCTCCGTGAATTGATTCAAAGCGTGGTAGAATAAATGAAAAATAATGACTGCTTAAAAAAAAAAAAAAGTAGGAACTCAATAGGGCGTGTTTCGGGAAACATTAGTCATTTCAAGTATATGTGATTTGTAGTTAAAACATGTAAATCGAAGAAGAGATAATAGTAAAGAAAGTCTTACCTGTCAGGGAGCACTCTTTTAGTATAGAAATCTGGGAGTCCATCATCAAGAGGGCTTATTCCTCCATTTTCACTGCAATGCTGCACACACACACACACACATACACACACACACACACACACACACACACACACACACACACACACACACACACACACACACACACACACACACACACACACACACACGCTTTTTTAGAGAGGTCAATTTACTTGCACTGGGTTTGATTTGTAAATGCTCTGTATGCAATAAAACAAATGGATTACACTGGCTTCAGTGAGATGACATAATCCAATTGCAGCCATCCACTTTGTATGGATTACCTCTGACAAAGACAGGAGTCACTGCCAGCAGGCGTGAACATTTGGAAATGGGAGAATTATGCACAGATAGATAGACAGATAGATAGATAGATATGATAGACAGATGTTTACTGGACCAATGTACAAAATTCACATTACTTTACATGTTACAATGTGTCAAACCCGCCTTACAGTCTCAGCAGGGATGTGCCCTCCTTTGTGCCTCCGCGGAGGCCTCGGCCGAACCCGCGTCACATGATGGAGAGGCAGACCCTGCGTAGGCAGCTCTGACAGACCCTCCCAGGATGCCGAGCGGGATAGCGGCGAGGAATACGATGGCACGGAGGGGGGTGGAGAGGAGCTGGAGTCGTCACACAGACCTGACGGCAGGTGAAGAGATTATAAGAGGATGTGAGGGCAAAAAAACGGAGAAGACACCGTAGAGGGGAGGAGAGGTGGGAATCGCAGGGAGCCGCCGTTTCCTCTTCAAAGTCGACAAATTCAAAAAAACAATCGGCGAGCGCTCTGAGATGTACTGACTGAGACTTGGCTCAGGCCGGATTACAGTAAGACAGCCATTAACAGACTTGTCAGATGAGAGAGACAGGAAAGGGGGGGGAAGAGTCAACAGAAAAAGCATTAATGGAGCCCTGAAAGAGACAGGACGGGGTCAGAGCGAGTCAGGAAAGAGGGGAGAGAGGAGGATAAGAGGAAATATAGCGGTACTCACTCAGCCTGGTGGAGACAGGTCGTATTCGTCTTGTTCTCGAGCTGCGCTTCTTAATGGCTATTGTGTCCTGGGAGAAAGAGAGAAAAAAACAATACTGAGATGCTGAGAGATAGTATCAGGGTAAGCCACACAAGCAGCAACGAGTAAACATGTCAAGTAGCACAAATGATACAAGGCCTCCTTTAGGCCAATCAGTGCTTTTGTGAGTGGAGTTTTCTCATTCAGGTTATGTTTAGACGGAAACGTGGCGTTGCGTTCTCACTTTTTATTCCGCGTTTAGACGAGCGTTATGGGGGGGGAAATCTGCGTGCATATGGTGACGCAAAACTGTGTGAAATGCAATCCACCAAGTCCGCGCGCCTGTGTAGAACCTTCCTTCTACTTGTCTCCCTCTCCTCCTCCTCCTCTCTCCCTCTCCTCTCCCTAGTAGAAACAAAAGCTGACAATTTTCTCTGGACAGACGAGGAGGTGGAGTTATTGCTCCGAACAATGCACACACAGACACACACACACACACACACACACACACACACACACACACACACACACACACACACGCACACACACACACACACACACACACACACATACACACACACACACGCGGCACACACACACACACACACAGTGTGTTTTTACCCTTTAGACGGGAACGCGACGGTGGAGCGTTTTTAAGATTTCCACTCTGGAGGGTGGTTTCACTTTTTTGCGTTTTTAAGCCCCAAAAATGCCGTCGCCGTCTAAACGAAAGGCACATCTGATCAAATATTTTAGCGTTTTCACCCGGGAGTGTATTTGTGTAAACAGGGCCTCAGAGTGCTGAATGACAAAACTGTCTGCTCTACCAGGTGAGCCAACCAGGCGCCCATGATTCATCCCTTTTAGATTACTTGATTTGTGCCAGTTTAATGCCAGTCAGGCTTAATTCAATTCAATTAAATTTTATTTATAGTATCAAATCATAACAAGAGTTATCGCAAGACACTTTACAAATAGAGTAGGTCTAGACCACACTCTATAATTTATAAAGACCCAACAATTCCAGTAATTGCCTTACAGTGTAGGAATTATAGGCCTTTTTGAAATTTAGACTTTCAATACTGTGCTCCAATCAAGCCAATCAGTGAAACGCTTCTAAAGGCCAACACACAATTGAATTGACACTACATCATCATCCAAGTATTGTTGAAACGTCTCCAGTAGAGGAGTTAGGGTTTTTCAAATTTTGACCTTTAGTGCTTGTGTCAAGTAAGTCAGTGTAATGTTTGAAATGCCAGAACCCAGAGGAACATCCATCATTCCATCTGTCCATCACTAAAGCCAGCTTCTTTGGTTAGAAGTGGGGCCCAACTTTATTTCTATAGTCAACAAGCAGAGGCAAGTGACCGTGTGTTAGTTGACGTATTCATTGATTTATATAAGATTAAAGACAACAAAGGTCTAATATCACGATTATACAATAGAATAAACTCCATAAACTGCTTGACTGTTCATATCAGACAGGAATGGGAGATATAATGGGAAATAGAATCAGGAGATAACTGAGGAGGAATGGAATGAGATATGAGAAAGTCACACTGATACTGCCTCAGGGTCTTGGCGAGAGTTGGAAGAACATAATATGATATTTTGTGACTCCAAAGTTGGAATTCACACAAAAGGGGACTAAACAAATCCTGGAGGCAGTGTGGTAAAAAATAGTCAATTTTTTTATGTTTTGGGCTTGTCCTTTAATTCTTTAGATACTGGCAAAAGATTGCTTAAGAGATAATATTATACCTGGGCAAAATACTTTAAGCCACTTTTTTCGGGATGGGGGCTTAAAGAGACAGACACTAAAATGGAGCGTTTCAAACAGAGGGTGAATAGTATATAGGTATATCCAGACTAGTCTATATCCTTGATGTTCCACTTCCAGGATTAGTCCGGTACCGCAGGAAATTCCGCCGGATGCATGTCTTTTCGCCAATGTCCGTTTCCTTCCGCTTCCTTTGTGTTGGCGTTCTAAACTCTGGTGGATTTCTGAGGACTATGGTTAACTGCTCCTCAGATCTCTGCAGGGTAAATCCAGACAGCTAGCTAGACTATCTGTCCAATCAGAGTTTTCTGTTGCACGACTAAAACAACCTTTGAACGCACACATGTTCCACCAAAACAAGTTCCTGCCCGAGGCTATTTTGCAGCGGCTCCGTGCGGAGCTTAGCGCTGCCCATGACGATTGTGATTGATTTAAAGAAATGCCAATAAATCAGAACACAATTTTATCCTATCCCAGAATTCTGTGGACTAGTCAGACCCTCCTCCGCAGCACTGTGGAGGAAGGTCTGGCAAAGCGAGACTAATTCAGACAGACAGTATGAGAAAAAAATTATGTTTTTTGAACATTAAAGCATGTAAACATGTTCTAGACGAAACCCAAATGACAAGTATGAACCTGAAAATGAGCATAATATGGGACCTTTAACTTTGAAAATATTAAGAAAAACAAAGTTGCAAAAAAACCTCTGTAACAACCATGACTTTTTTAAGATTCAAATAAAGAGAATGATGTAAAAAAAAAAAAAAAAAAATATATATATATATATATATATATATATATATATATATATATATATAGTCTGGAAGGAACAATATTTGATGGTGACTAAGCTGAGTTTGATGGGTTAAAATCTGAATAATGTGAAAAAGTGACACAGTAGCACCTGAGATACAAGAGGACAAATGGAAAGATGGATACCAGCCCATAAAAACACATTTGTCTGTATATTCATACTCACTATGCTGGTGCTGAGCTCCTCGTCTGTGATGTCCAGAGAGTCTCTATGTCTGTTGAACCTCCAGCCCGTCCCGTCTTTACATGTCCCCTCCCAGTGCTTCACATGAGACACCTGCCGAGTCTGAGACAGACAAAGCTCTTCAGTCCCTTTTCGCCCACCAGTGGTGGAAGAAGTATTCAGATCCTTTACTTAAAGGTGCTGTAGGTAGGATTGTGAAGATCCAGGACTTAGCCAAAAAATGTGAACATCGACAACTTCTCAGTCCCTCCCCCCTTTCCACTAAAGCCCAAAACGGTCTCCTAAGCCCCTCCTCCCACAAGGGAGAATGAATGCGTGTGCATGAGCAGTGATTGAAACTAGAGTTTAGATTCTCAACCCGAGCCCGAGCCCGACCCGAGCCAGACCGGACCTCGGGTCGGGCTCGGGCCGTTATTTTCCACCACATCCTCAGGCCGGGCCGGGCCCGGGCCAGACCCTTGATCAAGCAACTTTTTTTTTTTTTTATCCATTACCTTATTATCCTATTTGGGTGGGGAGAAAGCTATGCCATAATCAGAAATATTATATATATATATATATATATATATATATATATATATATATATATATAGGCTATATAAAAGTAACAAATGTGTACAAAAGTTAGGCTGCAGTTACAAAATGCAGCACTTCATGCGCGGAGTCTCCTCCTCTTGCACGCATCACACCGGGAGCTTGAAGATGTAAAGAAAAAAAGAAAAACAGGAGAATTAACTTTGAGCAAGTGTGGAGGAAAGTCGGAGGTATGGAAGCAGTTTAAACAAGTTGTGGGCAGTGACAACAATATGTTGTTCATCATTGTTTCTTTTTTTTTTTTACGTTTCTTCATTCAGATCCACTTGCGATCCGTTCCATTCTAAACAAACAGCAGTTTACAGGCTTCGTCCTTGTTGTATTATTCTAAACAGATTTCTGTAGTTCAAACAACTCTGAATTGTAGTTGAGAACGTCAGTTATAACGGCCCACGTATTAAAAAATTGTCGGGTTTAAATCGGGCTCGGGCTCATAATTACAGTTAATGTAATGTTGTGTCCGAGCCTGGGCCGGGCTCGGACACAACGTGCTCGGGCTCGGGCAGGTTCGGGCTTGATTTTTTGGGCCGATCTAAGCTCTAATTGAAACGCAGTTAGACACCCCCCCTGGCCTTGATTGGTGCATCTGAACAGGGAGCGGTGGATTTTTGCAAATCACACTACAGGTTGTAGGTGGTGCCAGAGGAGCCAGATTTTTTTTTTTAGATTACCTGCTTCATGTAGTTCTACTGGAACATAGGGTCAGTTTCAGCAGATATGACAGAAAGTTAGTTTTATAAGACTTACCTACTACACCTTTAAGTAAAACTACTAATACCACACTGTAGAAAATACTCTGTTACAAGTAAAAGTCAAAATAACAAAAATGTTACTTAAAGTATGTAAGCATCACCAGGAAAATTTACTTGAAGTATTAAAAGTAAAAGTACTCAATGCAAAAAAGTCCTCATATTTCAGAAACTGGAAACGATCCAAACAGTTCTATCAATCAACTAAGTGTTTAATGGTCTAATCGTTTCAGCTGGACTTAAAACATCGTATTTTATAAACTACATGCGTTTTGTGTGCAAAAATTAATTTGTAAAGTAACTAGTAACTAAAGCTGTTCAATATTTCCCTCGGAAATGTAGCGGAGTAGAAGTAGAAAGTGGCATGAAAAGAAAAGACGCAACTTAAGTACAAGTACCTCAAATTTGTACTTAAGTACAGTACTTGAGTAAATGTACTTAGTTACATTCCGCCACTGCCCCCCACCCAATCACTTTGTCTTAGACACTTTTACAACAAGTGTATTGAGCACAACCTGTGCTGTATTAACGCCACCCTCATGAGTGATGTAGCCTATTTCATCTTTTTATTACTGGAAGATGGCTCGGGTCTGTGTTGCTTGGCTGTGTTTTGATGCTTGCATGGCTTCTTATACTGAATGGGGATACTGTTGATGTGTAACTGTGCTAATGTCTTGCTGCTTCCTGTAGCTCTGGTGGCTTACTGAGAAAGCTTATTTGTTGCTCTAGCTGTCTCTACGGTGTCTTGTTGACTTCTGTCTGTATAGTTTAACCTGTTCTAATGTCTTGCTGTTTCCTGTTGCTCTGGTCTAAAATCAGCTGGCCAAAGGACTACAGTTGAAAATTAGCTGGATGGCTAACACTGACACATTTACAGAAATGTTGATTAATGTGTGTTGTCCTTTATAAAATAAAGAAAGAAAGAATTTACCAGGGTCTTATGGGTGGCGTAGAGCTCCTGCAGGATCTGGTCCACGATGGAGTTGGTGAGATAGGAAACCACCGACAGCTTCACTTCTCTGCAGAAGATTGGGTTAGGGGAACGGGAGAGACGGACGGGAAGAGGTTTGGTAAAAGTGAGAGGAAATCAATAACCTGCTTATCAAATCCAAGCCTTTACTGCTGCTCTACCCTTTTCTACATGTGTCTCTTACTCCAAGGCTCGGTGGATGTCCTGCGCTGCTCTTTCCATCAGAGCGGCCCGAATGGCCGAGCGAGGGATGGACACGCGCTCGGAGACGGATGAGAGTGGAGGACTCAACCTCTCCGCCGCAGAAGACGACAAAGGGCAGAGCTCGCGACAGAGAGACACCATAGAGTCCACGATCACCTGCAACGGATGCCAGCGATCAGTAACTCGGCCATCTGTGACGGACCGCGGTGTGAAAAGAGGCTGTTAGTTCTACCTGAAGCTCCTTGTCCGCAGCTTTGGCGAGTTCGCCAGCCAGAGAGTCCAGTCTCTGTCGCACTGGCCCGTCCACAGACAGCACATGAGCCAGCTCGCACAGGGAAGGGTACAGCTTGAAAGAAAGGAAAAGAATCAGATTCAAATTTCTGTGTTTTTATTAGAGATGGTCCGAAACCATTTTTTGTTTCCCGATATCGATTCCGATACGAGTGCTGATCCGATGCCAGTATGTTAAAAAAACGACATATATTTTATTATGTTTTAACAGCTGTATACTACTATCACTGTATGGGTGTAATATGATTGCTATCTTTGTTGTACGGTCTGACTCAGGTTAAACATGAACAAACACAAACAATGAACACCACAGAACTTCCTTGTATTACATGTTTGACAGTATGTCATAATGGGGAAAAAAACACATAATTAAACTACTTTAAAGTAGATTTTCTTTGGGGCTAATTTACGTGGTATCAGATTGTTGCATAAACTCCAGTACTTACCGATACCAGCATTTTAGGTGGTATCGGAGGCTTTTTCCGATACTGGTATCGGTATCTCTAGTTTTTTTTTTTTTTAAGATTATTTTTGGGGCTTTTATGGCCTTTAATCCTTTAGGATAGCTTAAAGAAAGGAAAGAGGAGAGAGAGGGGGTACAACATTCAGCAAAGGGCCATGGGTTTGACACGGACCTGTGGCCGCTGCAAAGGACTCAGCCTATGTGGGGCGCACATTCTACCACTCTACCATACTACCGTCACACATGTTCACATCACTCACAGCGCGGGAGTTCCTGGCCTCTTTTAAGACTTGTTTAGCAGCTTGAATCTCCTCCATCTCTCCGACGCCTCGCAGCACACACACCTGCTGCTGGACGCGCACGCAGAGGCGCTCCATCACCTTGGAAACAGACAGGCGGGGCAGTGTTAAGAGCGCAATTACACATAAAACACTCCTAAACATACGGCGAGGGGAGCGGATGAGTGCTACCTGCTCAGCAGTGCTGGTGACCAGTCCTTGGTGCAGCCGCAGAGCCTGCCTCTGAGAGAAGCGCTGTGTCTGGTTGTTCCTCACCAGAGAGCGCTGGATCTGTGCAGCAGAGAGGCAGAAGATAAGTTATAAACTGGACCACGAAAACACGAGGAGGACGGACAGGAAAGATGAGGCAGTGATGCAACGGGCAGATTGTTGAGGAAACAAAGTGCAATGAAGCAGAGTGAGAGGATGCAGTGCAGAGGCTGCTGTATCATTTTAGATTTCACATTCCTGGCCGCCATTTGCTAAAAGCATCTTAAGGCTGAGATGATCGTAGGATCCATCTTACAAACCCTCTTAACCCTCCTGTGTCCTCGGGTCAAATTTGACTCGTTTACAAAAACTTTCTATATCAGAACTATGACAAAAGAACATTGACAAAAGTGACAAATGTTGGAAAAAGCTGCAAAAACGCAGGAAAGAAATCAACAAAAATATATTTTTTTATAACGCTGAAAAAGTGACAAAAAAAACATCAAAAACATTGCCAAAGGTGACGAAAACTTGTTAAAAAAAGTGACAAAAAAATTGGAAAAAAGTGTGGGGGGGAAAACATCGAAAAAAGCGACCAAAAACCTGTTAAAAATTGACAAAAACATAATTAAACGGCCAAAAAGTGACAAAAAAATTGGAATAAAATCATAAAAACGTTGAGAAAAGTGTAGAAAAAGAACAAAATGTTGAAATTTCGACCAAGAAAAACACAAAGTTGCATGGTCAACGGGAAGACAACACAAGGGTTAAAACCTCTCTATGAGATGAACATATCAACAAGTAAGAGGCCACGAGCAGCCTCTAGAAAATGCAAGGTAAAATTTGTGATTTTCAAATTAGATATTAATTATTAAAATTAGACTATATATTTATTTGCGGCAGCATCAATTCAAAGAATGGTTGACTGAAGCATAACCTCCTCTGGGAGAAATGCTACTTTCCTGATGTTTTTAGTTTCTTCTTTTTTCTTTTCCTTTTATTTTTTTTTTATATAAATAATGCACATGTTTCAGGTTAAATGTGTACACTAACTTCTGCCTCCAGCCACAGCTAAATTGATCAAAGTTTACTTTCTTTAACTTACTTTCACGCAGTAACATGAATCATAAAGTGCAGCAAGCTGAAAGCTCTGACTGTTTATTGCACATTAAGTGAACAATTGTAATAGCAATTGTAATAAACTATCCGGCTGCAACTTTACTGTTTCGGTTCACTCTCACTGCTCTGTGTTGTTTTCAGGTCGCAGCAGGCGGCTGTTTTCAGAAGAAAAGCTCTAAGAGCTATAAAGCCACTGCACACTAACAGCTCAGCAGCAAACAGCACACAGACACAGTTAGAGTCTAGCTGGTGAACACAGTAAAGCATTTACTGTAGCAGCTACAGAACCAGATATTTCCCTCAGGGGTTGGTAGAGACCAAAAACAGAGCTTAAAGAGAGTGAATATGGGACACAATGTCATTTGATACATTGGTATTATAAAAATAATGATTATGCAGTAGCAGGCTTAAAGTGAAAGGGAAAGGGAAAATGAAGAGCCCTTGTAGAAAACAACCTGATCTCACATAACTCCGTGAAATTAACACGGCCCCTTAACTCTCTAATCTGTGGCAGTTTCACGGAATCGCAAAAAATTCCGTGATGGGCCCCCGGAAGAATTCTGTGAAATGAACACGGCCCCTTAAGTTAAGGAAAAGGTTGTGGGTGGGCTTACGTTTCCATGACATGTGGGACAACAACGGGACTGTTGGGTTTAGGAAAACAATAACGCGACGCGGGACAAGAAAGCAACAGTTGGGTTTAGTAAAAGAAGAAAGCGACGGTTGGGTTTAGGAAACGTGACACGCGGGACACGATCCCCGGTCTCCTGGGTGAAAGTCCTGTGTTGTTTGATCCATCCACCACCCCAACCAACCTCCTTATGCGGATTTTCGGGCTTTCATACTACTCGCTACCGTAGTTGCTCTTAATGTTACGTCATCTTCTCATTGACTTTACATTGGCATTGTTTTCCGTGGTGGCCACACAGAATTTTCACACATTCGGTGCCACCACAACGTAATGCGGTGTTAACAGAAAACACTTCCCTGGGCCTTGTTTCCCAGAAGAAGCTAAGAACTTGTTAGCCCATAGACTAACAATGGGACTACAATATTCTTTCTTCATTTGGTGAATCAGACAATTCCACCATTATGTGTGGACTATATTAATTTCTTCAGCAGTAGGATATTTATGATAATCATCACACAAATTGGGCGATCTAGCCATAGACTAACCCAACACATACACAACTTATCCTCAGATTTGTTCTGTTTAAAAATAAAAAATCTTTTTGGATACAGTTTCTCGGTCTGAAACCCTAAAATGTCTGCTCAATTCTGATCCAAAGCCTCTCGATGAATTATTGGCTGAAATGCAAGGTACAAGTTAAACATCATGCTAAAGATGTTGAAAACCCGAAAAACGTCATAAAATCTGGCAGATTGAGTCTGGCAGGTTTGTATTTCTGACATTAACTGTGTCAGTGGCTCTCCGATGCCAACCTTGGTCAATGCCTGCTCTGTCCTCTCAGGGGCGCTGCGGTAGGCCTGGCTGATGTCACTGAGCGGTAGAGGCATGTACTGCAATGTGAAATTACTGAGAGAGAAAGAGAGGGAAGAGCAGAAGAGGAAGGAACAGAGGAAGGGTCGAGTTATTGAAGGAGACAGTAACGGGTGAAAGAGAGAAAGTGGGTTACAGATTCAAGGGTTAGTTAAGGTTAATATCCCCAATGGACAAAGTTCATCCCAAAATATCCCTCCCTGTGCCATGCAACGAGTGAGTAATACTTTGATCTTTGCAACCATGTCATCCTTAGCCTAAAGATAAGTCTAGACCATTTATGATGAAGTGGAAAGCAACAATTTGCTCAGCTCACGTTGCAAATTTCAACATGTTTAAAAGCTCTTAAATACAAGGTAAGTCTATCACGCTTGCTGAAAGTCATCACTTCTTGCAGCAGATATATAATATATCCTCTTATTTGTGGACAGAATTCTAGCAAGCACATAAAATAATACATGTCGATGATGTTTTAACAGGCTTACTGTTCAAGTGCTCGGGCCACATCTAGAAATCCTGCCGCGGAGGTGCTGTTGCGATCCCATGTCACGCTCCTGCAGGGCAAAGTGGTGCGTTGCACTGAATACAAACCTCCATGTGGAGCACATTTTATACTGCAAAAACAAAGGAATATCCTCTCTCTACGTTTCCTTTTCCTTCACCTGAGCGTAGTGTTGATCTGCAGGGCTTTGCTCAGCATCTTAGCTCCGATGTCGTCCATGTTGTTCCCGCTCAGGTCCACTTTTCTCAGGCAGGTGTTGCTGCCCAGGGCGTTGACCAGCACGGTGCCCCGAGAGCGCAGGCGCGAGTCGGCCAAGGACAGAGACTGCAGGGCCTGGAGAGGCAGACAGGCAACAATGGAGGGAGAGGCATGTGTGTTAAAGTGTGTGTGTGTGTGTGTTTTGGGGGGATATTTAGGAATAAATCAAGTCGAGAAAACATTGAGCGCTGGAAAGAGAGGAGGGGATGGGGAGCCATGAGGATAAAGTGCAGTGGTGAAATTTACTACGGAGTGATGTGACTGCTCGCCAACATAACTTTACATGCTGTATGAATTAATTATTTACAATATGTGTGTGTAGCGATATAGACACTGCGCCCGCAAGGGTAACAGAGACAGTAATAATTAATGATACAATGACACGTCTGTCCAGGAATCCAACCTTAAATCAAACAATTTATTTACAATTTATTTTTTCTCTCTAGTGAAACTAGAATATGTCAATTTTTCCGTGTCTTTGCAGATGATACTTTTTTAGAAGATTTCGGATAAGAAAAAATAAGCCTTGGGCTTTAGCCTTTTCCTTTTTCGGTTGTTAATTGTGTGAGTCATACTGTGTGAAATGGACCGTTGTAAACATGTATTAGATATTCACACAAATTGCCATGCTATTTATTCATATTCATTCATTCATTCATCATGAAGCAAAGCTTTTTGTTATCACTCACACATTCCTCCTCCTGTATGAGATGAACCAGCTTCTGCAGGACTTCATCCAGAACCCTGCAGACAAACACAGAGACGAGGCTGAGTGAGCGAGCGCGAGTCATTTCCTGCTGCCGGCAGCGAGCTGTCTGCCTGAGGAGCAGCAGCCGCTTATGAAAACGGAAGTCGAATCATAAACACGTATATTCGAGCTGGCATATGTAGCAGCGCACATGACCCCTTGTGTTCACGTACACACACATGCACACACATAGATCGAGGGAAGCAGGACATGGAGCACTGGCAGTACCTGTTTTTGATGTTGAAGTTCTTGCCCAGATAAAGGTGTTTGAGGGAGGGGTGTCTGGAGAGGGCCGGCAGTACTGTGAGCAGGTCTGCATCCAGACCTGTCAAAACACACACACACACACACACACACACACACATACACACAATCGATTTTCATTTGAATGATATCGATATCCAATATCCAATATCCAATACCGATTCCTAAAATCCAGAATCGATTTTTTCACTGACTGTAGAGTCTGTAGAGCTGCACTTTATTGTGTGTTCATGTTAAATAAAAAAGTACATTGATGTAACTGCTTAGGGGTGAATTCTTAATGTAATCATTGATATTGATATATCAGTAATGCTGCAGGTTAGAGGGAACATTTGTACAGTTGGGAAATCTCTTTTTATATCCAAGCAAAATTGGTTTTGCAACTGAAACGTCCCAAATCGACATTGAATCGGAAATGTAAATTGGAAATGTAATCAAATTGGATCCTTGTGAATCGCAGTCGAATTGATTCAGGAAATCAGTGCCGATACCCAGGCCTACTTGGTTCATTTACAGCCCACTCAAACCTCTCCTGCCTGAGGACAGAGAGTCACAGTAACAGAGTGATGTGTTGCAGCGTGCCACCGTACCGTTGTCTGATATATCCAGAGTGCCGATAGCGGAGACTCTGGGGAAGAGTTCCTGGAATACAGCAGCTCCTGCAGACCTTAGCTGCAGACAGAGAGAGAGAGACAAGGGAAAACCAACATATGCACAGGCATGAATCCCAGTCATTTTAGGTTTAGTCTATGGGGAATTGTTCTATTTTTTTCCACAAAGAGGCAGATTTATGAATGCCTTTTTTATGTCTCTGCAAGCAGTCTGAAAGGTTTGTTGTTGAACGCTGAGCTTTGCCTTGCTTGTGATCTGCCGCAGTTCTGCTTAGTGGTAGGAAAAACATATAGGTCCCTATTTTAACAATCTAAGCGCACAGCGTGAAGCACATGGCGCAGGTGCGTTTAGGGCGTGTCCAAATCCACTTTTGCTAGTTTGACGGCGGAAAAAAGGGTCAGTGCGCCGGGCGCATGGTTCTAAAGGGTTGTACTTAGTGTCTTCATTAATCAGAGGTGTGTTTTGGGCGTAACATGCAATAAACCAATCAGAGATCATCTCTCATACCCTTTAAAAGCCAGGCGCGTTTGGACCTTGGCGCATTGCTGTTATGATGGAGGAGTTGCACCGTAATATTTTTATTTGTAATCTTTTGCATGTGTGTGTGCTGCTGCGCTTCCCTGTGTGTGTGTAACAAGCATAGTATACGCATGTTGTGCACGAGCCTAGACGCAGTTTACTAATTTGCTGTTAAAATAACAATGAAATGACTTTAGACCAGGTTTTTGTTGGTCAATGGCGCGATCACTTCCCGCTGCCTCAAGATATCAATACACCAAGAATGCACCTGAACACACCTCCCTGTAAGACCAGCACGCCCATGGGCGCAAAGATGGGCGCAGGTGCATTTGCTATTTAAACGACGCGGGCGCTGGACGGGAAATTGACAACTGCGTCGGTCTTAAACTAGCAAAGACACTTGCTGCGCCGGGTGCAAGATAGGGTCCCTACGCTACTTGTCACTTGTTTTTCACTTAAACATGTGAATATATAAATATCCTAATAACCTGTGAGAGCTGTTTCCATCATCAAAGCTGTGGATGCACATTAACAGGAACCGATTGGAAGTTTGATATCATTTAATTGACCCGCTTAGTAGTAAAAAAGCAACTTCATAAAGATGCAAACTAAAAAGTATGGGACAGTTAAACCAATCATTTCTCGATGGACCTTTTTCACAGCAGACATGTTGACTTGTCATAGTAGGAAAAGCACAACTGAAATTGATAACCTTAACGACGGCTCAATTCCATCAAGTGTCCCAGTAAGCTGGTTCAGTGAGTCAGCATGCACAATACCAGGACCTCTCCTAAGGGGAATGCAGCCATCATTAATGGTTGAATACACCTGTGCTTTTCCTACTATGACATGTCAACATGTCTGCCGTGAAAAAGGTCTATAACTAACTAAGTATTTACTCAAATACAATTTTGAGCTACTTGTGCTCTATGGGGAAATTCGACTTTATGGGTTAGGGTTAGGGTTAGGGTTTTTACTGATGCATTAATGCATCAGTAAAAACAAAAATAATCCATTGTTAGCTATGTAGTATAACACAGGGATTAGAACTGCAAAGATTAATCGATTAATGATTAGTTGTCAACTTTTAAATTAATCGCCAAATATTTTGATAATCGATTAGTCGGTTTGAGTAATTTATTTAAGACAAAAGTAAAAATCATTTGATTCCAGCTTGTTGAATATGTTGAATATGACAGTAAACTGAATATCTTTGAGTTGTGGACAAGACAAGACATTTGAGGACGTAATCTTGGACGTTTGGGAAACACCAATCCACATTTTTCACCATTTTCTGACATTTTATAGACCAAATAACTAATCAATTAACAGAGAAAGTAATCAACAGATTAATCGACTATGAAAATAATCGTTAGTTGCAGCCCTAACAGGGATGCATGGTCAGTACTTTAACTTGAAGTGAATTTAGCTGATCAATTCCATGTACTTTTTCATTTTGAATACAGAAGTTTACTTCAGTATTTTTGCATTGGAGTATTGCTGCTTTTACTTCCCCAACTGCCAGTGAGTTAAGCTAATACGGGATCAAATAAAGTCTATGAGTACATTTCAAAGCATATGGAATCACACTTTGTAAAGCTGTGAAAAAAGAGCAAATTCTGAATGCTGTAGATTGAATTAAACAAATTCTCCAAATGATATCAAGTGAGTTTTTTTGGCCTTCAGCTGTAAAAGCAGGGCCAATAGTTGTACTTGTGACTTGAATGTGTCTGTTTATGTGTGACTGTAGTGTCACTCACAGCATGGGAACTTTGTGTTTCAGACAGTTTTCTGCTCTGAGTCGGTACTCAGATGTTCACGAAAGCTGCAGTGTTTGTGTAACCTCGCAGTTTCATTCAGACATTTTAATCATTCCTTTCTACGACTGCAAATCTTTTCTACACATTCACAAACCTAAATTAGTCAAGCATTTGTTTCTACGGGTTTACAATGGGTGACATACCACCAGCTTTGAAATGATATCTGCACATCATTCCACAAGATCACAGTCTTATTGACCCTTATTTAACCCTCTGAAGTCTAGTGCATTTTCACATATCTTCTTACATTTTTTTGTAAGATTATTTTTTGGGCTTTTCCGCCTTTAATTTTTGACAGGACAGCTAGGTGAGAAAGGGGATAGAGAGGGGGAAGACATGCAGGAAATTGTCACAGGTCGGATTCGAACCCTGGACCTCTGCGTCGAGGCATAAACCTCTCAGTATATGTGCGCCTGCTCTACCACTGATCCAACCCGGCATTTGCATATAACCGATCCCCATGTGTTTCATATGTTCAGAACAAACTCAGCTTTCCAGTGAGTGACGCCCAAATTTGTGCAAAGAGATAAGTTGGCGCTAAAGCTGAAACGTTGATGTTCGCTTTTTGAAATTCCTAAAATCTCTTTTTGAAAACAAACCTAACCTATGATGTGTTGTATGAATTGTTTCGGTGCTTGAAATGAGATTACCAAAGTCTTAGGTTATATGTGATTAAAATAGTAAATAAATGTCTCAAATGAAATTTTGGAATATTACTTTTTGAGTAGGAGTTTTGTCAAACGTCGTTTGGACGCACCAGTGCGTCTTTCGTCCTCTGAGGGGTAAGCTTGTGATCGGGGTTGCCAGGTCTGTATGACAAAACCAGCCCAATGACCAATACAACCAAACCCAGACCAGAATTCAAAAGATTCCCCTCCCCAAAACATTTTACACTAACTCTTACACTGCTTTTAAAGTCCAACAGCATTACTAGAATTGCCAAATGTATTGTAATATCTACAAAGTAACAGCATAAATGTGTAGTGTAAATGTGTAACAGCATTAAAAGCAGTTTTCCCTTAAAGGAACATGTCGACTTATTGGGACTTTAGCTTATTCAGATAACTCCATACATACCCTTCTCATCTCCGTGCGTGTCGTAACTCTGTCTGATGCACCCACTGCTAACCTAGCTTAGCACAGATGCTGGAGGTAACTGGCTCCATCTAGCCTACTGCTCCCAATAAGTGACAAAATAACGGCAACATTTTCCTATTTACATGTGATTTGTATAGTCACAGCGTGTACAAATAACAAGGTCACATGAGACACAGCCATCTTCTAACCGTATACATACTGGGAACTATATTCTCAGAAGGCAGAAAGTAGCAGTGCTTCGCCTTCTGAGAATATAGTTCCCAGTATGTATACGGTTAGAATAATAAACTAGGCCATCGGTGGGTGCGTCAGACAGAGTTACAACACGCACAGAGATGAGAAGGGTATGTATGGACTTATCTAACTCTGGGGGATATGGTGAATAAGCTAAAGTCCCAATAAGTCGGAGTGTTCCTTTAAAGTTATTTCACCTAGGTCCTAAATTTGCCTTCTGTAATTGGATACAGTATATTATCATAAATAAATAAATCTCTGTGAACATGTACACCAATTCACTGATACACAAACTAACCTGTTTTGTTGTAAACTGTGCACTAGTCCGTTTGCAGCCTTCGCTAGAGAGGCAGGTGCTGGGCTGCGGGGCACGTCGTGTCTGTGTGGGTCTGGTCTACCCACAAAAAAATTCAACTCCGCGGCAACATTTAAAAAAAAAAAAAAAAAAAGCCCAGTTCCACAGGGAAACAGCAGACCTGGCAACCCTCTGTGTGAGAAAAAAAAAACTGAACTATCTCTTTAACTAGGAGAGTAGAGATGAACTCTTACCTCACAGCCACTGATATCCAGATGTAGATCATTGATATGAGGATTGGAGGTTAACCCTGTTAGCAGAGCCCTGTGGAGACAGGACGCATACAAGTGAGTGACAGATCTATGCGCTTCACTGTAGAGGAGTTTGGATAAAAGGGAGCAGATTTGGATAGAGAGTAAGAGTACCTCAGAACATCGGGGGGCAGCTTCATAGAGGCCAGGCTGACATAAGTGAGGCTGAAGGCCGAGCTGAAGAACTGACGGAACAGCGGCAGCGTGTCCTTCACTTTCCTATTGGATCGGGGGGGGAAAGAGAGGAGATGATAGAGAGTGGGATGGGACTGGTCATACAGAAGAGATGAAGTGACACTGTTGACATGCCGGGCAAATATGAGTGCAGTACTGAGCGCAGAGTACTGACACAATGAGAAACAGAGTGAATATTGCTTTGTTGTAAGAGGAGGGGAGCGAGTGGGGTCAAATAAGAGATAGCTTCTGCTTAAATATTCATGAGTCTTATCTATGCAGACTGCGCTGGGAGTTCTGGTTTTAAACGGCGGTAGACACACCCACAGAGAGGAAGCACAATGGGCCAGTGGCTCACACCAAACTCATTTCCCATTAAGCAAGAGATGAAGGTCATGACAAAAAAAAAAGAAAGAACGTGGGAGAACGGATGACAAGAGATGAGAGATTAGGCTTTTTAAGGTGAAATATGGAGGATTTAATCCCAGATTTATATTTGCAGCTGCCTTTATGGTTTAGGGAATCTTAAAGATATGACTAACCTGTGCGAGAGAGAATTTTTGGAAAGATTCAGAAAGGAAAGATCAGCGCAACACCCCCTCAGAAGAGCCCCAAATAGCTGCATGAGACACAGGGTGCAAACAGTTAATCTGGGCTGAGCATTGTGCAGAGAGAGAAATGCATTTCTTTTCAACGTTGCACGTAAACATTTGTCTCCAGACATTAAATACTCACTGAGTCCACGGAGCAGTCTGTGCCCGACAGATCCAAATGGACCAGGCAGTTGGGCTGAGACAAGAAGAGATACAAATTCTGGAAACAGAAAGAGGGAGATATTAAGCTGGAAAAGTGGCGTATAAATGGAGCAGTGTGTGTGTGTTTTTGTTTCCAGATGGGTTGTGCTTTCTGACCGAGGCATCCTCCCCTGAGAGGACCCCGGGGTTCTTGCTCAGGTCCAGGTGGAGGAGAGAGTTGGAGTACTCATCGCTTGAGCACAGAGCCTGAGAGAGAGACACCACTCCTGAGAGAGAGAGAGAGAGAGAGAGAGAGAGAGAGAGAGAGAGAGGCAGATGGATAAAAGGAAAAAAGAGAGAGACAGAAAGAGGAGAGAGGGGAAAGTTGTACAATATTAAAAGACGGAGCACATTCTCCAAACATTTTGTGTCCTTGCATTATTCATACACATCTGCAGCAGCAGGTATCAGTGGATGTAATGGGAAGCAGCGCATCGTATCTGACTGCTTCCATGTAATATTTAAATTCTCCACTGGGTACACGGTAAGATGAGACGGTAGCAGGAGGCATGCTGCCTGCAGGGCAGCACAAAGTCAATATGGAGCTGTAGCAAGGGGCAAAACATGAAACAAAGCTCTTCAGGAGGGAGAAACTAACATCTGGGGCTTCGGAGGCTTTACTCTCCCTAAACCATGATCTAACCTGAGCTCAGAGAGCTGCTCAATCATCTGCAGCTTAAAGGCAGGGTTGGTAATGTTAAAAAGCTAGGGGCTCGGGCCTCGGGGCCCCGTCTAACCCCTCCCCCTGCCCTCGGGGCTCCGACCCACTAAAAGACGTGCGTCATCCCTGAAAAGCTATGTCAATGTTTGCTATAATTTGTCCTCTCTGTATTTGCAGACTTTTTATAGCCGCCGCTGTCCTTCTTTTCTTTGCCTTTTCAGCAGGGCGCGCGGTTGCAAGTAACCGCGGCAGTTGCAGCTTTTGCTGAGTTTTCTCCTCCATTCTGCGGTAGGCTTGCAGTAACTCCGGCAGCGACAACGCACATTGAGCTTAGACCCATACATGGGAGGGGTAGAGTACGCGCAGCGGGGCAAGGAGGCATTTCATTGGTTCTTTCCAAGCAGACTGCGAGGCAATAATTGGTGGGCATTTTTACAGGATGACAGCAGCTAGAGATGACAGATCTGTTTCGCTCCTTTTTCAGAGCTCATAAGTTATTTATTGCTGTCGGGGTGTAAAAACCATTTCAAACAATAGATATAAAAAAGTGTTTATTGGAAATAGTTTCCAATGCTGCCTTTAACTGTTGAGGGCCTAATCTAACCCAATTCCACCTGATCGTTGTGAGTTCGTTGTTGAATTGTGGCCACATTTTCTCGACATTACCGAACCATGGATAGGGACAGCAAGGCAGGAAAATAAAGAGGGACGGGCCCAAACCTTTGGAGGTGAGCGAGGTCTTGGAGAGGTTGAGGAGACGAAGTCCCTTGCTGAGGCGACACACCTGCTGAATTAGGTTGGACACACCTGCAGCGTGCACACAAGAGGTATGAAAAATGAAGTTACAGAAAGAGACTATTTAGATCACAGAAGTGGATGTAAAACAAATGAATATAGTTTACGTAATAAGACAACCAAAGAGAAGTTGGTGTACCTTGGTTGTCCAGTGAGTTGTGGGCCAAGTTGAGCGAGTGGATGACAGAAGCAGGGTTCTCTGAAAGAGCAGCCGACATCTTCTGTGGGAAGTCTCTGTAAAGAGGGTCCATAGTTAAGTACAGACAAACAGATGTTGTAAATACACACACAAGCATTTAAAGGGGCACTGAAGCCATTAAGCATTGCACTTTCATTAAGACTCACAAGGGATAGATTCACAAGGGTCCAAATCTGTTACCTTGCGCGGCAACTGGATTCTCGTAATATCATGTCATCTCACATTGCCAGACCTTCCTCCACAGCGCAGCGGAGGAGGTTCTGGCTAGTCCACACAGCATCCCGGGATGGGAGAAAAACGTGCTCTGTGTTTTTATTGGCATTTCTTTAAACCAATCACAATCGTCTTGGGTGGTGCTAAGTGCCAGACGGAGCCACGGTGCCGCTGCTAAATAGCCTCGGGAAGGAACTTGTTTTGTCGTGTGTACGTTCAAAAGCAGTTTTAGTCGTGCAACAGAAAACTCAGATTGGACAGATAGTCTCGCTAGCTGTCTGGATTTACCCTGCAGAGATCTGAGGAGCAGTTAACCATAGTCCTCAGAAATCAGCCGGAGTTTAAAATTACAACACAAAGAAAGGGAAAGGCAACGGACATCAGGCCAAAATGAGGGACATCTGGTGGAATTTCAGGCGGCACCTGAACAATCCTTGAAATGAAACATCGCTGATATAGACTAGGCTTTGAGTAACGCGTTTGTGTGTGAACTACCAGGTGACCGAACCAATCAGCTTCCGGTGAGGAGCTACTGGCAGCTCTTGGTGTGGTTAGGTGTGTGTGACGAACGCGATAGACAGATGGTTCTTCCAATCACCTGCCAGGTATTTTCCAAACAGTTTCCTATAACGGCTTCTCCCTGACGTTTAGTCTGAGAGAAAGTATAGGACAAGTTCCAAAAAAACTGGAGCCTGCACTTCATAATGCCATATGCAGATCAATATTATCGTTCATCAGACCCTCCTGACTGGTAAATGTCCCTCAAAGTCTCAAGCCCAATGTGAGATTTTTCAGAGGACATCATACAGCTGCTTTCACAGGCGAGGCGTGTGAGTTTATTTTTAGATTGAATGGATGAAAAGTGAAAGAGAGGTGCCAGAAGGATCAAAACTCACGATTTTAACCCAGCGTTCTCCAGCGTGATCTCCTCCAGGCTGGAAGATTTGCTGACAGTGTGCAGGACCTGCTCGGTGACCTCTGACCCCTGAAGGAAAAAAGGAAAAACAATTACATTAGATCTGTTGTTTTGCTTAAAGACTCTTTTTAATACCACAGCGGAAACCCAGCTATGTTTATACTTACTATCCGCAGGTCTTTGCAGTACAGTTTAGTGAACCATGTGTTGTATGCCATTGATGCAACAATCACCGCCAAATCCCTGGAAAAGATAGAACTGAGGTAAATGATATCTTTTTAAATTATGTTTTATGTCTTAAATGATTCATGTTTTTAGCTATTTATTGTCTATCTTATTTTGTTTTGTATCTCTAATGCACCTTCCGTTGTGGAACTCACAATTTGATTGTATGGGTCTCTGTGTAATGGCAATAAAGGTTTATCATATCTTATACGAGGTACCATATTTTGGAGGTAACAGTGTTTTGAGCGCTCCTCGTTCCTCACCTGCTCTCCAGGTGGCTGAAGTCCAGCAGGTTAAACTCTCGGCTGTCCTGGGAGTGATAGATGGTGTCCACATCCTAGGAGCAACATTACCCATGAGCGTGTTTGCTGCAGTACAGTATATGACCCCCGCGCATTTTGAGCACAGTGCTGTGCGTAACACTCAAAAGCACTCAAAGCGACACAGGCACAGTCCCACAGCTCTTACCCACTGCACTTCCTCCTTGCAGCTGATGCCATTATAGTCGCACAGAGCGGCGTATGTCTCCGAGAAGCCTCCTGAGAGAGGCAGGCGGGAGGAAAAAGGAGAGAGAGAGAGAGAGAGAGAGAGAGAGAAAAATGAATCTGAGATGATGTAAACAGCTGCTTCCTTCAGAGAGAACAGGAGAGAAAGGGGAGCAAAATGCACACAGAAACATTTGTCCAAATTATCAATCTTTTATTTATGTGCACTTTTAAAAGAACATCTGGGAGAGCATTGTGAAGTGTGTGAGCCAACATCCTCTCGTCTCGAGGCTGCCAAGTAGTGTGCATGTGCCTCTGTGTGTGTGTGTGTGTGTGTGTGTGTGTGTGTGTGTGTGTGTGTGTGTGTGTGTGTGTCTTTGATAATAATGTCTCTTTTACCACAGGCCCTCTGGGTTTCCACTGACGTCTCTGAGCTGGGTGAATACTTCCTACTGCCCTCAGAAAGGTCACTGTCTGAATGACAGATGGACGGGCTGCAAAGATAAAAGAAACAAAGATGTGGGAATAATTTATCTTTAGATCATTGTAAAAAATATAGATATTTTTTTTTAAACTTTCTGTTTATCATCCACTGCACAGATACAGTATGTAATTTATTCCGATGTTCTTTCTTGTGAGAGAGAGAGAGAGACACTTACGCAAAAATGGAGTTGTTGAATATTCGAGACAGAGCCAAATTAATATGGCTGACCACATGATTGAGGTTTTCGCGGGACTCAAACCTCAGGGAGTAGCTGGACTTGTCAGTGTCGATAACAACCTGCACAGGAAATGGAAATTATTACGGTGGAGAGGGCGGTTGAATGTTATTTTTCACTTCATGAAATAGCAATTACTAATTTTTGATTTGGAACCTCCCCTTGACTCCACTTTTTTTTTTTACAAAACTCCCTGTCCAAATATCTCAAAATATAGTATTGAGTTTGTTTGTTTCACCATTAATGACTACAAGAGTAAAAAAAGTTAAGACAATGTAATACAACTTAAACCTATGTATGTGAATGGAATACTAATGTTCACAATAGCCAGAATTAGCAGCATTAAAAGTATAGTTACCCTAAAATTATGATTATTCCAGCAACTCTCTATTTTACAATAAAGAGATACGAAATAAAAGGCTAACCTTACATTGGTAACTTTAACTTATGAAACAAATAGAGATAGCATTTGTTTGTGTTTCTCATGACTGACATAGTGGTTGTGTTAGCTAGTTGAGTGTTATGCTAAACATTAAAACAGTGAGAAGATTGTTGTCCTCTGCATATGGTAAAGCGCACCTTTATGACCTGTGGCGCACACTAAAGCCATAATTTCTGACTACTACTTTTTTTCTATAATTAATCCCGCAAGCAAAGGCTGAAATATAAATTTTTTTTTAGGAAGAGTAAGAATTAAAAGATTATCCCATGCTCTTCCAAAAACAAAAACAGACTATCCTATAAATAAATTATAAAAAAAAAAAATACAATATGAAGTCCCTCTTTTCTGACCTCCCCTACCACCTTAATCATTTTCATACAGTCCCTAAGCAGTTTATCTTGTCGCCATCACCGCCAACAGAAGAAAACAAGTAAATAAGAGAGCGTTGGCTGTCACTGTAGCTGCTTCGATAAATGTTTGAAATGCTTTTTGTCATTCCTTGAAGGCCAGGGTGATGTAACCACTGCATTATATACAACAGTACAGACAAACAGTTAGCTGTGACAGTGGAGCTGAGTGCAGACAGAGTTTGGTAATAATGTTTTAAAGGTCCCATGTTTGGGAATTTCTCCCATCTAGCGTTGAGATCATATATCGCAATCAACTCTCTCGTGCCGCGCAGTTCAAAGCACATATTACAGCTCCGGTAGCCGTTCGGCGTCTCTTTCGATCCCCTTTTCCTTCATCAGGTCTTTCCATCTTTGGAAGGCAGCTCCAATGTTCACTCTTTTTTTTTTTTTATGATAACGCCAGTCTTTTGCTCTTTTCAATATTCTTTTTCTTTTTCTGGGCGAAGAAGAAGACTCCTGTTCCTGAAATTCAGATTTTGAATACATGTGGTCCTCCATATTTCCTTCTTCAAACTTGCCGGGGCCGGGAAGCTACGATACCCATTAGCAGCATTAGCAGCACCTGTGAGTTTATCATGTGACAGCGAAAACGCAAACGGCGGAGCAGTATGTCCTGTATGTCCCTTACCGGCTAACGTATTTCAAGATGGAGCATGAATATGGAGCGTCTACCCAAGGGGGTAAGCCTCTCTCCACAACGCTTAGCTCCTATGGTGCCATTTTGATGCTAACAAGCCATCACCCAACGTTCCATTGACTGCCATCCATTTTGAAGTCACTTTGACAGCGAATAACTTTACATCTGAAGCGTTTATAGACTTTATTTGTCCATTGTTTATTTCTAAAGAAACACTGTATATTAATATAACACAATGTATAAAAGGCTCCATTACCTTGTATCTCACGTTATGGCTCCGTAGCAGACGTTGTTATAAAAATAGGCTAACGATTGGGTCATAACCACGCGACTTACTGTCTCATAATAGAGGAATTACCGTATAGTACAGGAGAAGCTCGCAGGCAGTTTGGACTTACATTAGCTTTTAAGTTTAATTACTAATGTTAACTAGCATTTTAGTGATCAATAATTAGCCTGTGTCTATGTTATCTCCTTACATATACCTACGCTCTCCGTCTCTGCTAGATTGGGAATGATTGAGATTTCTCTTGGCACAGCTACCAGAAGACTTCCAACTTTCAGACAGGTTGCTCACGTCACATCTACGTCTTCAAGCTCAGTTGGAGGCTGCTCAGTAACGGTCAGCCATCACCGGGAAAGATCTTCTAATATCCTTCACTGGTCTCCGTCCAGAGACACGGGATCTGTTGATCCATTGATTTTACTGTCTATGTGTCTACCCCAGTTCATGCAAATGCAAATGTTAAATTTCAAGCCAATAGGAATACTTGGAATTGATGGTGGTGGTAAATATTCATGAAAAAGGACAAGTTTGTGAAACGGGCAACACAGATTTTGATAATGAACAACTAAACACGTTACACACTGGACCTTTAAACTCACCTGGTGGTCAGGGTGGGAATTCAAAGCTCGAATCTCCAAGAAGTTGAACGTGGTTTCTACCTGTTGTTACGGAAACAGTCGACAAAGTCAAGATTTCAGCTGGCATTGTGGGAAAAAAAACACTTCATACTGTACATCAACTGGAGACAGAGAGCGCTAACAAGTACCTTAGTGGGAACCTTTGGCGCCAGGAAATAGAGACGCCATGTTGCAAGAACCTAAAACAAAAAAAGAGGGGGGGGGGGGGGGGAATAAAGCAAATTGAATCAAGGTTGCAGAAAGGTTCACTGCACAGTCACACTCCCTGTGGGGAGAAAATAGTCCAATAGTCCCAGGAGTTTCCATGGTAATGACGAGCGGGAAATGAAGAGTCCTTTGTGTATTTATGTATTGATCCAGCTAAAAGCTCTCTGTGTCACAGACACGGTGTCTAACATTAATAGATTGACATACAGGCTGAGAGATGACGGCATGTTGCAACGTTTTAATCACACTCTCACAAATAAGAGATGTAATTTCATTAGCATTACATTACGTCCGCTGTAGGCAAACATGACAGTGGCTCATATATTACATTTTGCAGGCAGTGTGACTTTGGGCTCAACGGGCAATCATTTCTGGTCATTCAGCATCTCCCCAGATCTTTAATATGAGAATTTAAAGGAAAGAACCACCCATTTTTAGTAGTAAATTATCTTTTCTTCCGCATTTCCGGTCATGGGATCTGTTCCAGAACTAGAAATGCCGGTCATGCTGGGTCAGGATGCCAAATTAGCATTTTTGCTCCACTACCTCTACTGCTATTTTGCCGTCTGCAGTCTGTAGTGCCTGGGACCATTTTTAGTGCTTTGCAAAGTTGATGGTAGTTTTGACGTTTTTGGCAATTTAAAAGCAAAGTTATGCTTAGCTGCTTAGCTTATTTGTGGATCTCCGTCTGATGGAGCACACGCAGCACTTCTGTGCCTGTACCCACTTATTCTCGGCATGGAAGCATTGGTGTCACGCAGCTGTTGGATAAATCTGATTCTGCCCCTGATTCTTGCTCATGAGCAGCAATTTCTTCCTTTTTTTTTTTTTTTTGCAGGCACACCCTAAAAAAATTGTCAGTGTCTCTCTGCATCAAAGCAAACAAAAAGCAGAGTGATTCTTTGGCATTTCGCTGTTCTCCACCAGCCCTACTGCCCTCTGCTCCTTTTCTTCTCCTCTTATGCTTCGTCGCTTCCGATCATTTACTCCATTCTCTACGATGGCCCTGCTAACACTCCCTCAGGACAAAGCCCCCCCCCCCCATGTGCCTCTCCCCAATGAAAACATATAATTAAATTACAGCTCTCCCACTTCACTGTTGTGTTTTTCAGAGAGAGGAGCTTGACACCGGCCTGTCAGAACCACACACTGACAGCCTCATACACCCACGCAGCAAGCGAGGTGTCAGGATTCACTCAAAATGTGCATGCGAGATAGATAGAGAGAGAGAGAGAGAGAGAGAGAGAGAGAGAAAGAGAGAGACAGAGAGAGACAGAGAGAGAGACAGAGAGAGAGAGAGACAGAGAGAGACAGAGAGAGAGAGAGAGACAGAGACAGAGACAGAGAGACAGAGACAGAGAGAGACAGAGAGAGAGACAGAGAGAGAGAGAGACAGAGAGAGACAGAGAGAGAGAGAGAGACAGAGACAGAGACAGAGACAGAGAGACAGAGACAGAGAGAGACAGAGAGAGAGAGAGAGACAGAGACAGAGAGAGAGAGAGAGAGAGAGAGAGAGAGAGAGAGAGAGAGAGAGAGAGAGAGAAAGAGAGAGAAAGAGAGAGGGTGATTTGTGTTTCACTTCAAAGAGTGTCTGAGGGAGTTGATTAAGAAGACCAGATTGTATCACATTACGGTGATGAGTCGGGATTACGGGTTAGTTAAGAGAGAGTGTACGTGTAAATCATGCTGATGCAGCAGGAGAGAGAGAGAGAGAGAGAGAGAGAGAGAGAGAGAGAGAGACAGAGACAGAGAGAGAGAGACAGACAGAGAGACAGACAGAGAGAGAGAGACAGACAGAGAGAGAGAGAGAGACAGAGACAGAGAGAGAGACAGAAAGCAAGAGAGAGAGAGTATTCCACATCAACGGACCACACGCACATCATCCTTATTGTGGTGTAGAATTATGCAGCAGGGCTGCTACAGGACATATATCCTAATCTTCTGACACTTTGGGTGAGGCCTCTGTAAGAAATCAAGATAGATGCATGTAACCTGCAGAGAAACATCACGACTTTAAAGAAGCTTTGACTCCAAACCTTAACACGTTTAAGCTGCCCCCCCCCCCGCCCCCCCAAAAAAAAAAAAAAAAAAAAAGCTAACCCAGTGCGTTTGATCGAACTCCAATTTACTTTTCTGTCTTCTATTCGCACCCAGCAGGAGTGAGAACTTTTTCCAGTTCCGCTTTTAAACAGAAGCTGTAAATAAGAGATGGATTGGAAGGTGATTATTGGAAACATGTTTCTGGCAGACAGACATACCAAAGTGTCTGAATATCAAAAGGCTGTATGCAAAAACTCTCCCATGCTCGCCACAAGACGGATCATTAAAGTTTGATGATTTGATTGATCTGTATCTGTGTTTTATTTTACAGATAACCGATAAATAATTAATTTAGTGAAAAGTGCACTACTTTGGCTCCGCTGCAGCTCTGTGTCTCTCCCTCTGCTCCGGTTGTACTTAAATCTATGACTTAAAATCAATTAAAATGAGCTCCATCTTTACCAGCCGCAACATTTCAGTTTTGAATGCATTAATGCAGGGGCGTCAAACTCAATTTCGCTAAGGGCCACACTGGAAAAAGAGAATCACATCAAGGGCCAGCAGTGGTGGAATGTAACGAAGTACAAACACTTTGTTATTGTACTTAAGTACATTTTTCACGTATCTGTACTTTACTTAAGTAGAATCAATAGTGCTTACTTTTGACTTTTACTTCGTTACATTTTGCAGCAATTATCTCTACTTTCTACTCCACTACATTTCTACAACGTTCCGTTACATTTTCGTTACATTTTCTGATCAGTTTTTCCCATAGACTGTATATAAGAATGGACCAACAGATCCCGTTGCTCTGGACGGAGACCAGTGAAGGCC
Source organism: Sander lucioperca (assembly GCF_008315115.2). NCBI lineage: Eukaryota > Metazoa > Chordata > Actinopteri > Perciformes > Percidae > Sander > Sander lucioperca. Next base: position 26,653,449 of record NC_050183.1, read on the forward strand.
TTTAGAAGCACTTTTCCGGTGAGCGCTGAGCGTTACTGCGCAGCCTCCAACTGAGAGAGACGACGTAGATGTGACGTGAGCAACCTGTCTGAAAGTTGGAAGTCTTCTGGTAGCTGTGCCAAGAGAAATCTCAATAATTCCCAATCTTGCAGAGAAGGAGAGCGTAGGTATATGTAAGGAGATAACATGGACACAGGCTAATTATTGCTAACTAAAATGCTAGTTAACATAAGTAATTAAACTTAAACAGCTAATGTAAGTCCAAACTGCCTGCGAGCTTCTCCTGTACTATACGGTAATTCCTCTACTATGCGACAGTAAGTCGCGTGGTTATGACACAATCGTTAGCCTATTTTTATAAAAACGTCTGCTACGGAGCCATAACGTGAGGTACAAGGTAATGGAGCCTTTTATACATTGTTGTGTTTCTTTAGAAATAAACAATGGACAAATAAAGTCTTTAAACGCTTCAGATGTAAAGTTATTCGCTGTCAAAGTGACGTCAAAATGAATGGCAGTCAATGGAATGCTAACGGGGGGTGATCGCTTTGTAGCATCAAAATGGCGCCATAGGAGATTCGAGCTCTGAAGTGAAGCTTACCCCCTTGGTTTTTCCCCGTGCCAAAACATCTTCCTGACCGTCACACGTTTGCAGTCCGCAGGGAAGCCTTCAGCAGCGGCTCCTGCACCGCCACGCCAAGACCCGCCCTTCGATAGCATTTATTGGCCAAGCGCATACCGCTCCCGGTACTACCACTACTCCCGTTACTGCTGCTGCTCCCGATACTCTGCTTGGTCATATGTGAAGCATCAGTTCGCATAGGGTTAATATACAACCCGTATATTTATCTTAAAAACACTCCCGGTCCTCCTCAGCTGTGAAGCCACGTACTTGTCCAAGCCTGTGTGTTCTCGCTAGATAAATGTGTGCAGAAGAAATAATGCAAAGTCGAGCTTCATGCAGATCACCCTGATAGATAACCAGAATTGTAAGTCAGAATGTAAACTGGGCCACAGATGGTAAGCACAATTAAATTAACCTAAAACTAACTTAATTAAAATGCCACAGCCCATAGGCCTACTGTTTATTATTAGAATATAGACATTAAGAGAATAAATCGTTAATACTTAAAGTACATTTAAAATCAGGTACTTTTTACTTTTACTTAAGTAGGGTTGCCATTTTGGTACTTCTACTTTTACTAAAGTAAATATGTCTCTGGTTATTTGTACTTTTACTTAAGTACTGAGATTCAGTACTTCCTCCACCACTGAGGGCCAGACATGTATAGTTTATTGACATGCTTTTATTTCATTCAAAAAGTAAAATATCTTTGACTTAATTATTGCATGTCTCATATAGTCTTCTTACTTACAATTTGGTCCACATAAAGCCCTGAAAAAGTGAGCAAAAAAGTTCCAAAGCCATCCTCGAATTTAGCAAATCAAGCAAAACAATGATTACATTTTCTAAGTAGGCTACCACACAGCTGACTCACAACAAGCTCTTTCACAGCCGGAATATACAAACTCTCTGCTTCTGGGGGAATTTCTGAGTCTCAAAGACGGCAAATTTGCCAAATTCTGCTTTGAGCGTCACATAATTGCAAGTTGAAAAACAGTTTCCCGTGTTTCTCGTTTGGCGCACAACTAGGTGGGCCAAAATTGATTGTGAACCTAGATTGATATGCGGGCCGGATCAGAATTTGCGAGGGGCTGGATTTGGCCCGCGGGCTTTGAGTTTGACACATGTGCATTAATGTGTCAGTATTTGATATATATATATATTACTCTGTATTATGTTGAAAGATTCATTTTTATTAAACAATTGCTTAAAGCATTCAAATTAAGTTTTGTGTTGGAGTTTGTAACATTCAAAAATCTTAATTTTGACTAAAAGATTTTCATTTTCACTGTAAATGCATATCGGTTCCAAATATCGGTTATCGGTTTCATTAACTACTAATAATCTGTATCGGTATCGGCCCTGAGAAACCAGTATCGGTCGACCCCTAGTAAAAACTACATTGACTTCACTGCAGTTGGGAATTGTATACGATCTTGCTTACTGTATACAGACATGTGGTTTAGTTGCTGCACTCGATCAATAAAAGCTGCTCTGTATATACTGTATTGCCTGTATTGTTACCTGTGTGTGGGCGCTTTCATGCACATATATAACTCCACTGCATTCAGCAAATACAGGCTTCCTTCCAGGGTCCAGTCTAAGTTCTGGTCCATAATGAAAGAGCTGATTGCCTCAGATTTGATCCTGATAGCTGGCTGAGCTTCACTCGCTCAAATAGAGATTTCACATCTCTGTCCCATATTTTCTGATGAAAGCGCCCCAGAATCAAAGGCTGCGAGCTGCTCAGCCCCCCCGCACCCCCCCACTGCCTCCACAGAGGAATCCACAGCCGCTCCCACAGATACTGTCTATCCAATATTCATCCTGCCAAGCCACCAGGAGCAGGCACAGAAGAGGGTTGTAATGCAGCAGGTAAATGACGTTCACTCTCACTGTTAAATCCCAGAAAGCTTCTACCGCTGCTGTCACGGAAGTCAACACTGTGGCAGAGATCCATTAACACTGCAGTGGGAGTTAACATCTAAAAGATACTCTACATACATGATAGAGGTGTGAATCTTCACTGATCTCCCGATTCGATTTGATTACGATTATCATGTCAGCGATTCGATTCGATATCTCGATGCATCACAATGCGTCAAATACATTTTTCTATTAAAGCCATATAGGATATTTAATTCATAGCTTTTCAAGCTTCAAAAACAAAACATTCTGCAGTGCTCTAATACTAAATAAATTGGATACATAAAACTACAGCACTGAGCATATGGCACTTCTTGAATGTGCAAAACATAACAGAATATGTAAACAGAAAGGTTGTTAGGCATACATTAAATTGTAAACAGAAATAATCGATTATGGTCTGGCCGATTTTCGATGCAGCATCGTCCATGTCCACGATTCGATGCATCCATTATTTGATTCATTTCAACATCTCTAATACATGATGCACGCATCCGGCTGCTTATGTTGCAGGATTAAGAAGTTCTTCAACATCAGCAACCCAGTGTTAGTGTAACACAGAGGCCCGTTAAAAAGAGCAGACTCTAAGCAGCAACTTACCAGTATTCTGTCCTCTGTTTTGCCATTTTTGGTGTCAAGCTTAATTCCATGAATAAACTTGATTGACGATTTATCGATAATCTTCCTGATGCTTTCTGCGGATGACAAACACAACACATACACATATAATGTTAGAAAAACACACACAAACAGGACACTCTTTCTCTCTGTTCCAGTCTTTTAAAGGACCAAAACAGCATTAGTGCATGTTTCAAAGGATTCAATAAAAAAACACATTATTGCTGAGCATTTTTTAAAGCATGCTGTAGTCTTTCCGGTTTGTTTGTGTTGTCCTACATTCCAGATTGACGCAGGTTTCAGTCATTTCCGCACAATGTAAAAAAATCAACACACAAGAGACAGAAAACTTTAGTAATATATCACAGTGAAAATGATGTCTGCATGCATTTCTCTTCAAGTCACATTAATGTTGCATCTGCAGTGACTCCAGGCTGATTTGAAAAGTCTAGACTGCATTACCATACAACAATAACATCAGTTTGACAAAAATATAAAGGGATATGTTGACTGTAGATGATCTATCTGCTGTCTCTGCAAGTTCATTTTCATATCTTATCACAATTGCCCTCCAGGTATAACAAAAACACATTTAAAAAACACTTTGGAACATAGTGTGCGTTCACATAGTTCATAGTACACATAGTTCATAGTAAATGGTGTAAAACAGGGACACCGCAGTGTTCTAGGGATTAACAGCAATGTTCCTGGTGTCATTGCCTCATTTCCTGCAGTCAAATCTCTAAAAAAAAGTCATAAAAATGCTCCAAAAATACTTTTACCAAAACAACAGTATGGTCATTTAAGATCAAGTAAAACTGTGCATTAAATCACCCTGACCTTTGGGTGGACAGGCCTTGTTCCTGTCTTCATCTAATAACTGAGGGATACGTCAGGCTTGTCATTTGAACAGACCTGTCGTGGCATTTACAGATGAAAAAATAATCCAATGAACTCTGAGTCTGTATGTTACCTGATTAGGGCTTGGTATCGTTTAAATATCTTACTGATACTGATACTGGTACAGATACTGTGAATTTGATACCGGTTCCTGAACCATACTTTTTTCCATACCGTTGTTTTAAAATCCATTTTAACAACAAAAAAATAACAAGATTTTATGCTGCGTTCCAGGCAACCCGTAACTCGTGTTTTCACAACCTTCTACCGGTGAAAGTGCCCTGGAACGGCCGTCAAACCCGTAACTTACTACTAGTGAACTGGTACCAGATCGTTGTACTCCCAGTTACAGTTTTTGACGTCTCACACACAAACAACAATGGCGACCCCTGTTGATGCTGTACAGACGCCGGTGATTAACAGTGAGAAATAGAAATAAATAAACATAAATAGGCAACGTAAAGTAATTCCACACATTGTAATGAAAACAATACACATACGATTCTGTACTACTACAGGTTATGTTTATTAAATGAAGCCCAAAATATGTCGCCGAGTAGAAATCGCTAGTATCAGCTAGTGCTAGCTAACGTCAACGGTAGGTAGCCGCTAACGCTAGCTAGAAGGGTTTGTCGTGACTTTTGCCTGGGACTTTTGCTCGTTTACACCGATGTGACGCACACTAAGGCTGGGCAATATATCGATATTATATCGATATCGAAATATGAGACTAATTATAATCTTAGATTGTGGATATCGTAATATGGCATAAATGCTATTTTCTTGATTTTAAAAAGCTGCATTACAGTAAAGTGATGTGATTTTCTGAACTTACCAGACTGTTCTAGCTGTATTATTTGCTTTTACCCACTTAGCCATTATATCCACATTATTGATGATTACTTATCTAAAAACTAATTGTAAAAAATATTTTGTGAAACCAAGAGTCAACCCTACAGTTTCGTCGCAATATCGACATTGATGTATTTGGTCAAAAATATCGTGATATTTGATTTTCTCCATATGGCCCAGCCCTAACGCACACTGTAGTCAAGCCTCTCAAAACACAACAAAACACTGGAGCCCCGTCTCTGTATGTAATGAAGAGTTTTAGTAATTTGACTGATTGGAGTAGACAGCCAATTACCAGCATTATTAGATCTTGGTACAAGCATGTAGCATGCTTACTGGCTCACTAACGCTGATGAGATTTACTCCTTAGGTATTGAAATTTGGTATTGAATGACAAGGCATTTTTCAATATTCGGTACTAAGTTTGGTACCCAGCTCTAATAGTGATAATTTTAAATAAGTTACAAATCACTTCCCTGCAAAACGATTCAATCAGCATGTAACACTGAAGCAAAAACTGACATTTAGTGGGAAGTAGTATGGATTCATCACGGTAATACAACAAAAATGTTCTTCTGTATCGCTAAATGAGTTCACCCCGATGCCCGATGCAATCACCAGGCTACTCTATCATTATATATATATATATATATATATATATATAAATATAAAAATGGTTTCCACATAAATCTATTACTCATTGAATTACTCATTGAATATGATCACCACTATTGGGTAATATTCAAATAATGTGCAATAACCCACACTGCATATCACACTGTATATAAAACCATATCTTTTTTTTATATGTGTATAGCGTCTCAGAACGTTGCACCTTACCCCCCTTTTTTCGCACTACTTATTTCATTCCATGTTGTTATATTTATTTTACGTACATGTTGGCACTGGAAAAGGAATTGCTTTTAATCTCATTGTACGTGTGTATAGTGACAATAAAAGGCATTCTATTCTATTATTCTATTGTGGTACCATCAAAATGGTTTCACAATATGCTTCAGTGTCATTTCCTTCCTTACATGAGCCACATGACACATCGTAGCATCAGTGTTTATGATTCACTCGGAACCGTTCCTGTCAAACAGCATCACTGTCAATGCTTTGACCCCTGACTTGTATACGGCATCACAACCTGCCAGATGGGGAGTCTCACTCGCAGGGTGGGAACACACTGCACCGACACACTATCACCGGAACATACAGCCGCTGGCAGGAATTACATGATTCAGCCTCTCCATTACTGTGGCTGCGCACCATTCCCACTGACAGGTTTATGAGCAAATCAATACTAAAGCAGGGACGCTGGGATTTGTCAGCAGAGTTGGTACAGTCACTCCATGCAGGTGCGCTTATTCATATCTTCAAGTGCACATATATTGTTGTACTTTTTACTTCACTCCATTTGTCTGCCAGCACTAGTTACTTTACTGAAGATGATTAGTTAGTAAAAAATGATGAATTTATTGAATAAACTAATGATAATCCAATAAAATATTATGATGACGCTGACTGTTGTGTACAAAATATGTACTTTTTTGACACTTTAGGTAGGCTACATTTAGCTGATAACACTTTTGTACTTTTGAAAGTTTTGAACTTTTAAATATGTTTAAATTTTGCTACCTTTACTTCATTAAAAGGATAAGAATACGTCTTTCTCTACTGTTCGAATGTATAATTGCAGTAGAATCTAAGTGTTGGTATGTTAAAAGAAAGATTGGGCATCCAAGCCTAAAAATAATACATAAATGCTTTTCTAAAAACAAACTGGCACTAGTTTGTGTACGACGATCATCACCTCTACATCAGTGAATACAGTAACTAGTCTATATCGACAACGTATCACTTCCGGGTATGTTCACCGGAAATTCCGCCGGATGTCCGTTACCTTCCTCTTTCTTTGTGTTGGAATTTTAAACTACAGTCGATTTGTGAGGACTATGGTTAACTGCTCCTCAGATCTCTGCAGGGTAAATCCAGACAGCTAGCTAGACTATCTGTCCAATCAGAGTTTTCTGTTGCACGACTAAAACAACCTTTGAAGTACACACGTTCCACCAAAACAAGTTCCTTCCTGAGGCTATTTTGCAGCAGCACCATTGCTCCGTCCGGCGCTTAGCACCGCCCAAGACGATTGTGATTGGTTTAAAGAAATGCCAATAAACCAGAGCATGTTTTTCTCCCATCCCGGAATGCTCGATGGCGTTTTAAGCCTCCAACGTCGCCTTCCAGGCAGCTAACCTTAACCCTAAACATAACCATTGCCGCTTGGGGGCTTAAAACACCTCCCAGAATGCAGTGTGGACTAGCCAGACCCTCCTCCGCATTACTGTGGAGGAAGGTCTGACAATGCAAGACTAATGAAACACTGATAAAACACTGAATAATCTTAGTCATTCAGAGAATAGATGAAGTCTCATTCAGGTGACCTTCTGCAGGCCTACAGGCCACCAGGACCCCGGTGCCCCTGGGTGCTCCTCCTGTCAGTCAGTCAGTGCAGGCAAAGGCAAGAGGAGGCGGTGCAGGTGCCCGGCAGGTGACTGAATGAGGAGGCAGGGATTCCACTGGTTTAATCATCACAGTGTGCCTAATAGAGCCATTAGGAGTAATTAACGCAGCAGCTACCCTGAGCATGTTTGGAGTGTGTGTGTGTGTGTGTGTGTGTGTGTGTGTGTGTGTGTGTGTGTGTGTGTGCGTGCGTGTGCGTGTGCGTGCGTGGGTTTGTGCACGGACTCACTTCAAGGCAGTGCTGTGACTTTGATGTAAGCTGTTGCTGATTGTGGAAAAAAAAAGGAATAAATATTTGTGCATTCTGTCGCGGGTCAGCTTATGCATTTTGTTGGCAAGATAGAGTGAACATCTGCCTTTATCAGTCCCCCTCTTTTCACTTTCGCACGCACACGCGGCAATCACTAATAGCGCTCTAGCAGGTTACAGGCAGGAAAAAAACAAAGATAAAATACAAGGGTTCAGGTTTAGAGAGGAAACCATACTCTGAAACAGGTTTGTTGGTAAAAACGTGCCGAGCAAAACGCTCTCAGACCCACAAATACACATATACTATTATTTCCACAACGCCCCTTTTCCTCTCTGGCCTAAGGCTGGGGGTTGTACCTGATTCTCCCCGAAGGGCAGCTTTGAAGCAAGGTATGTTTCTCTGCACTGTACATAATACATCTGCACATTAACTGATTCACATGCACTGAGAAGAAAAAAGATATCCCGGAAAGCTTCAGGACGAAATGTAAAGGTGTAGCTCATAACCATCATCCAATACGTGTGTTCGGTCGCAGCCTCCGACAGACGCGCGGAGGAAAAGCATCCCGAGCCTGAACGCATGCACGCCGGGGGTGACCGCGGTTACAACCCGCAACGAGACATAGGCTAACGCGGAGCAAAATAACGGAGAGACTGTCTTTACCCACCTGTGATATCCTTGCTCACACTTAGGAAACCAGAGGCAGGGATCTCTTTAGAAGCCATGTCTGTTCCTCTCTCCTGTCGCCACCCCTCCTCCTCTCCTCCTCTTCTTCACCTCCTCCCCAATGTCTCTCTCTCTCTCTCTCTCTCTCTCTCTCTCTCTCTCTCTCTCTCTCTCTCTCTCTCTCTCTCTCGCAAATGGACAACAGGGATGGTCTCTCTCCCAAGCATTCCAGCAGAGCATCCGACTGCCCGATGCGCTTCCTGGAAGAAACCCTGTGGATGTTGGGCTGGCTGTGGGAGCGACGGGAGGCGGAGATGGTGGAGGGATGGATGATGAGAAGAAGGCGGGGATCACGGAGGGGTAATGAGGCAGCTGTAGTTACCTGGGAAAGCACAGAGCACACACATAAGTTAGAAATTCACTGGAAATGCACTGTGGTTTGGCTGCAAAAAGTTCAAGGAGCAGCGAAAACCCAAACTAGACTGATGGTATTTTACTAAAATATATTTAAAAATATTTAATTAAGATTATAATGAGCAATTATCGCTTTCTCTTGTGCTAATAGCATGCTAAACATTTGCTAAAAAGCACTAAAAACATAGTAACATTACAGCTAAGGCTGACAGTCAAAACTTTGGTCACAAAACAAAGAATTGGACACGTTTCAATGTTGACCTGAGGATGGCGCTAGATTAGATGAAACAGTTTTTAAAATGGGGTACATGAATGTGTGTAATCTACAACATTTTGTTGAGACTAACCTCATCACCAGGAAATCCAAAAAGGTAATAGGATGCATCATCTGACTAGGAACCATATCAGCACAATCTGGTAGCGCCAGAAGAAAATTCAGACAATCACCAAAGTCGTTATGATTCATCCTGTGGAAACCATGAATGTCTGTATAACATTTCATGACAATCCATGCAACAGTGAGATATTCGTCTGAACCAAAGTGGTGGACATATACATGCTGCTAGCGTGGCTCAAAAGAAAAAGAAACTAATTGACTGGGGATTATTATTCCCCTCATTTAATTTACAAAAACCTTATCTGATTGGAATTGATTGGATTAAATTGAGTAAAATGAAAATGCTCCCAAAAGCGGAAATCAGTATCAACGTCAGCAAGTACTGAAAAGAAAAGTAGGATATAAATAGAGCAAACAAGGGCCAACAAAAAGCAACCAACAACCTCAATAAGAAGATATGAACAAATAAAAATTGTGAAAAGCAGAAATTGATTTCAGCATTGGCAACCGCAGCATAGTTTTGAGACTAAAGTAATTCAGAAATATTATGTGGAAAAATATACTATAACATCTGCAGCAAGTTTGGTAGGTAACATACAGTATGTGCAATAAACGATGCTGGTGATTACGATGACATGGGAGAGATTTTACAGAGCAGCTGAATATATAGTAAAGTGGTTGTATTGTGGTTCAAGATCTCTGCCTTTCTGTCTGTCCCTGGATTATGCTGTCTGATGGCTCCGCCTGATAACTGCCTGACAGAGGAAGGAAATGTCTCCACCAAGATGACCATCTGTGTCTGTGGTTGTTGTGCTGTGATCGTCAGTCGAATCTCCTCTTAAGTGAGACCACTATTCTCTGTCTTCTAGCTTCAAAAATAAAAAAAAGGCTGTGGAAAAACTAACAATGGACTTCTTAATTCTCATTTTACTATATGTGGTGGAAATCATAAAATCATAACTATTGTCGCTTTCTTTTCCTTTTTTTTTTATAAAGAAATCACAGAGGAGCTACCCATCATTTTGGACATTTGACAGAATGAACACCATCCTTATCTCCTCACTGCTGGGTGAGTACTACAGATAGACCTGACTGACTGACACACACTTGCCTCTTTTTAAACCAGTGAACGACTACATTTAGGACTGGCATCTTCTGGGAAGATTTAGAAGAAATATCTGTCTTTCCATTAAAGAAACTCTCCTACTGGTGGATAAAACATGTGGAAGCATCAGTGCAGTGCTGACTTAGAGCCAACGCTGTACTCTCTTATTTGATGCAGATATCAGTATATCCGTTCGGTATGCAGGGTTATAAATTTGACTGGGCTCTTAGCCTGCAGCTGGGAGTTTCAGGCAGTGCTAAATTAAAATGATGTGCACCAGCCAGAATCTAAATTGGGCTAATGCAAATGATTTGGACAGGGCTGCAAATTCGTTGTGTTGGCTATGCCATTTTTGACAGCCATGAGTTATGTTCAAAACTGTATTACTATAGTAGTAGTACCATGTTACACTACTGTGTGTATGGTATGTGTGTCTAACAGTACAATACAGCAAATGTGTGTACATTCCTTCTGTTCCCATGGGGATGAATACTGTCTAAACAGTCCAGTAATTATTCCAGTAATTAAGGAATAGGAAGCTCTCCTCTCTGTCACAATGTGTGGCAGGCAGCGCTGTGTGTGTGTGTGTGTGTGTGTGTGTGTGTGTGTGTGTGTGTGTGTGTGTGTGTGTGTGTGTGTGTGTGTGTGTTACGTGAGAAATGTTTTTGTGGTTTGTGTCTTCATGGCAACGTCTCAGCGGCATTAAATATTGTTATGTCTTACCGAGACAAGTTTGCGGCTGTAAGATGTATTGAATCTGTCCGAAGAGAGAAACTCTTTTGAAATTGACTTAACATTGTCTTGGTTATATAATCCAAAATCAGCAGTGGACCATAATAACTGACTATCTGGCGTGCTGTCATTTGGGAACAAACCATCGTAGCTGCCTGTGGCGTACGTGTTAATACATTTTACTCCTGATTGGCAGTGCAGACTGTTGACTAAACATACTGTACCCAAAACAAGCTGTGGTAGTGTATGAGGACATATGGAGGTGTGTGTGTGTGTGTGTGTGTGTGTGTGTGTGTGTGTGTGTGTGTGTGTGTGTGCTACAGCCTGGTAGAATGCATCTCTCCTTGTTCTTATACAAGGTTATTGTTTAATTGTGCATTGTCCCTGTTTAAATTAAAATTACATTAAATCACATTATAGTTGGTGTCTCCAAATTTTCCCATGACACGCACACACACATACACACACACACACACACACACACACACACACACACACACAGTCACACACCAACTCACAAGGCAAAGACAATACTGTAATAACGGGGATGTTGTGGCTTTTGAGAACAGTTTGTCTTGACTCTTGGTATGCATTTACCGAAAACAACAGCGAATGTAGTTGAATGTAACCTGCAGACCAATTGTGTGTGTGTGTGTGTGTGTGTGTGTGTGTGTGTGTGTGTGTGTGTGTGTGTGTGTGTGTGTGTGTGTGTGTGTGTGTGTGTGTGTGTGAGCGCGCGCTTGTGTGCGTGCATGTTAGTGTGTGAGGGAGAGAATGTTTAATTGTCTAATCATTTCAGCTGTACTTGTTGGGTAGTTTAATTAATAATAAAACATTGTATTTCATAAACTACTTTATTGGAGTAGAAAGTACAATATTTCTCTCTGAAATGTAGTGGAGTGGAAGTAGAAATTGGCCTGAAAAGAATTTGTACTTAAGTACAGTACTTGAGTAAATGTGCTTTGTTACATTTCACCACTGGTGTGTGGAATATTTTCTGTGTTTCAGGTGTAGCTGCATTTGTTCTCCAAGTTGCTACATCTAAAGGTACTGGCCAATACATTGAACACAGACAGAAAGAGCGTGCACGTGTCACACACACTAACAGTATATTTGGCACAAGCATGAAAATGAAAAAAAAAAAAAACATAATGGAGTTTCCATCTTCCTGCAGAGACTCTAGAGGCCAGTGTGTCTGTGTGGCCTCCGGGGTCGAACATCTACCTCGGTGAGTGCGTGTTGCTGCAGTGCTCAGTGGAGTCAAACTCTAGTTTTGCGTGGCGCTACCAGTGGTTAAAGCACGAACCCCGCGCTGCTCTTGCCTCGACCTCCAAGCCCAGGCACCTGGTCTCAGGTGACAGCTACTCCATCACCACGGTAACGAGAGAGGACGCGGGCAGCTACCGGTGCCAAGCCGAGCGGTGGGAGAGCAACAGCAGCTCTGTGGTGCTCCTCAGCCAGCCGGCCACACTCAGTGTGTCAGGTGAGCAGCAGCTACAACCTCTGCAGCGAGGCGTCAGGTTTCTCCCGCATGCACACAGCAATACACAAGAATGGAAAGGGAACGTGTGTACGTTCAAAAGTTGTTTTAGTCGTGCAACAGAAAACTCCGATTGGACCGATAGTCTAGCTAGCTGTCTGGATTTACCCTGCAGAGATCTGAGGAGCAGTTAACCATAGTCCTCAGAAATCCACCGGAGTTTAAAATGCCAATACAAAGGAAGAGGAAGGTTATGGACATCCGGCTGAAAAGAGTGAAAACTGGTGGAAGTGGAACGTTGTGGATATAGACTAGGGGATCACTAAAGTCAGATGGACTGATCCTCTGGGGACCATGAATGTCTGTAGAAACTTTACGGGCAATGCATCCATTAGTTGTTGAAATATTTCAGTCTGGACCAAAGTGGTGCACGGACCGATTGATTGACCTGGCCTCGCATGAGTAAAAATTGCAAAAAGAATCTGCCTAAATATAATTATTTTGCCTTATTTTAAAACATAAATAAAAAAAGAATGGTGTGTAGCGTAAGAAAATTAAGTTGCGTTCAAGGTGAAAGGGGCATAACATCCTTTGCAGTGAAATAAGTCGAGCAGCATTGTTCAGTACCTGATACCTCACACTGTACAATCTCTTTTCAAGTGTTGCTGCTGCTGAGTGAGTGTCCAAGTACTCTGTGCTTTTTATCTCTCATTATTGCACGTTGCTGCAATTAAGACAGCGATAATATACTGTATATATACATATACTGTTGTGTTTAGGGCAATGCGATTAATTGCATTTGCAAATAAAATCGCGATATGTTAAAATGAGATTTTCAAATCGCAAAGCCTGCGATTAGACTCTGGTCACGTGACACGCCAGAGTAAAGCATTCTGCAGAGAAAGTATCAACTCACCAAGTTGCTGCGCAGCATCAGGTATTATTGTGCAAAACCTGCCCTGCTAACATTGCTACCTCACGGGGCAACACTACTAACACTAACCTGTGTCACCACTTAAACCATCACAAAGCCATGTACGGTAGTTGCATAGCTAAAAAGCCGAACACCAGTATGTCAAGTAAGCAAATACTACCCGACAGGGATCACTGACCACATAAGCATAACTTCATATGACCGTACTGTACTTCAGAACAGAACGTGGAAATTACTCAAGGAGTAACATAGTTTATCGTGAAAGACATGATGCACCTCAGTACAGTGACCAAGCCTGGTCTCATGGCTTTGATAAATACACTGGATAAGCAGTACATGTACACTTAATTTCATCAATATAATAACATACAGGCCTGGCCTACAGGAAAGAACAGTTCATGTTTACTCTATCTAATATTGTGTTGGTCATACGATACAATAATAAAGCAGATAAAGAGCTTAAAAAAGAATCATATTTTAAATCGCAATTGCAATATTAGTTAAAAAAATCACAATTAGATTATTTTCCAAAATTGTTCAGCTGTAGTTGTGTTGTGGGAATTGTAATGTAGTATTTTACATAGATGTGTAGTTATAATGATGATAGTGCCATGTGGGACATAACAGAACTGCCGGTGTATTTCTGGTAATCGTGGGTAAAACAAGATCGTGCAAATCCGTCTGTACGAAACAACTGCATCTTTGATTGTCTTCTTCCCTTCTTCCGCTCCCTTTGTCCATTTCTCTCCTCCAGAGCTGCCTCCTCCCTCACTCCTGACTCTGACTCCCAGCACCAGGCAGATCCTCAGAGGGGAGCGTTTCACTGTGAAGTGCCCCGGCTCTCAGACCAACTCCTCGGGCTGGACGCTGAGGCGGTTCCCCGAGGGCCGTGGAGTGAAGAACACGGTCTTATACACTGACCGATGTTCACCACTAGGGGGTGCTGTAAGCGCAGGCACGTCTGACACGTGTGTGTTCACCGCTGCCAGCGGGAACAGTGGACTGTACTGGTGTGAGGGCGCCGAGGGCCGCAGCAACGCAGTCAACATCACAGTCAACATCACAGTAAGCTGTGAGTCTTGTGTAACAGGGACAAACTGGGGGAGGCACATAAGAAAGCTAAACATGGTCCAAACGGACAGTGTTGTACAACAGTGTATCAACAATCACAGACGAAGGTCCCTATTTTAACGATTTAAGTGCACGGCGTGAAGCGCATGGCGCAGGTGCGTTTAGGGCGTGTCCAAATCCACTTTTGCTAGTTTGATGGTGGAAAAAAGGCTCAGTGTGCCAGGCGCATGGTTCAAAAGGGTTGTACTTAGTGTCTTCATTAATCAGAGGTGTGTTTTGGGCGTAACATGCAATAAACCAATCAGAGATCATCTCCCATTCCCTTTAAAAGCCAGGCACGTTTGGACCTTGGAGCATTACATTGATGGAGGATTTGCACCGTAATATTTTTATTTGTAATCTTCTGCATGTGTGTGTGCTGCTGCGCTTCCCTGTGTGTGTTACAAGCATAGTGTGCGCGCGCTGTGCACAAGTCTTGGCGCATTTTACTAATTTGCTGTTAAAATAACAATGAAATGCTGTGTTATTGACTTTAGACCAGGTTTTTGTTGTTCAATGGAGCCATCACTTCCCGCTGCCTCAAGATAGCAATACGCCAAGAATGCACCTGAACACACCTCCCTGTAAGACCAGCACGCCCATGGGCGCAAAGATGGGCGCTGGTGCATTTGCTATTTAAACGACGCGGGCGCTGGACGGGAAACTGACAACTGCGTCGGTCTTAAACTAGCAAAGACACTTGCGTCGGGCTTTGCACTGCGCCGGGTGCAAGATAGGGCCCTAATGGTTTAAATGTGGTATGTGAGTGACTGCATTTACAACAAACATACATGATAATGAGTGAGGTGTTTTAGTGAGGCAATTTTGTCTGTTAACCATGTCTACTGTCTTTGTCCCACAGATGGTGCCATCATCTTGAAGACTCCTTCCTTCCCTGTATTTGAGGGTGATAAAGTGGTCTTGTATTGTCAGTACTGGACAGGCAATCACAGTAAAATCACCTTCTTCAAAGACGGAGCAGAGATCTTCACTTCCAGCTCCTCCGGTTCAGACAGAGTAACAAAGATGACTATAGAGAATGTGACACAGGAAGATGAAGGCTTCTACAAGTGTGCATCCCAGGACAGAAAGCTGGAGAGTCCAGAGAGCTGGTTATCAGTGAGACCTGATCGAGGTCAGCCGTATGACTTTGTTGCATTTGATAATATTCATCATTCTGCTTAGTCAAAGTGGATCAGTGAAAGTAGTCAATTGTTGTCTTTTAGGCAACTTCACATCAACAGATTGGACAGCAGCCTCCAGTAGTGGTAACATGATTTTGTATTGTCAAAACATTCATTTACTAATGATAATAATTACTAGGGGTTGGGAGGAAAACAATTGTATGTATTGTGATTTTTTTTTAACCAATGAGCCACCTTAAAACGTTCTGTTGATACGGTACCGCTGACTGCACCTACATCATATCGGTTTCCAGCGAAACAGAGCGAAAGCAGAAAATGCAGAAAATCCATGTTATGTACTTCTTTACGAATAAATAGTTTTCAGGAATGTCTCAGGATACACTGTCTCTAGAAGTGTATTATTCAACTTACTCAACTTCAAAGAAAAATCGCAATACTTCTAGATCGCAATAAATTCAAATCACAATACAAATTGAATCGGCGTGTATGGTGAAAGAATCAAATCGTGACAAAAGCATATCGTCCCATCCCTAATAATTACTGGGTAAACTTTCTAATAAGTAATTCTTTAAAGGGACAGTTTGCCCCAAAGTCATAAACACATATTTTTCCTCTTACCTGTAGTGGTATTAATCAATCTAGATTGTTTTGGTGTAAGTTGCCCAGTGTCTGAGATATTGACCGTAGGGATGTCTGCCTTCTCTTGTTGAGAATGAAACTACATGGCACTCAGCTTGTGGTGCTCAAAGTGCCACAAGAAAACATTTGAAAAATTCAACAGCAATGTATTTTTCCAGAAACCTTGGCCCGGTTATTCAAGATAGATGGTTGTAAACAGTTTTTATGGAGGAACTATTTTCTTTCTATCAAACTACACCTGCCAACCGCATCACCGCGCAGAAGGAAGCGTACTCATGGACGACGTCCAACATTGGTAGCTTGTGGAGATTAGTTTCTAGCTTACCGATACCAGAGAATGTCTAACTTCCACTCTCGGGAAACTTCCGGCTTATGAACTGGTTGCAATTCCACTCTGGTTCCATATGAGGGCGCTCACGGGCAAGTGCAGAATGAATGGAGGTCTATGGAGCTATACCCCTCAAAATCCACTTTTCTCAGGATATAATTTTTTGTCTAGTAATTTGAATGTTGCATTCGAAAGGGGAGGCAAAGAAAATACACACTGCTGGGTGTTGGATTTTTTAAAGTCGTTTTTTTTCTTCTGAAAAGCCTTTTAAAATGTCAATGACGTCATACACATCGTACGGCCAGAGATACTGCTTTACGGCAAGCTCTGAGTCACTTCCTTTGTTCTCTCGAGGCAGCGACAACACAGCTGACAGGTTAGGCTCTCCCTGTCAATACACGTGCTAGAAAGAGTTTCGGTTTGCTTATGTTTTAGACGGGCTCTGACATTCTGGTTCCGCTTTGGATGCCATCAAGCGGGATCTCTGGTCGTTCACATTCATTAGCAGAACGCTAGCGTGTTATGAGCAACAACACTCAACATTGTAAGAAATCGAAGGGACATAAGTACTCGTTCATTCAACTTTCGACCTATAATCCATGTTGAACTTGCAAAAACTACAATCATGTTACGGCTCAGCTGACATGAGCATGAGCCTCTCTTCATTAATATGCTTCCTTCTGCATGGTGATACGGTTAGCAGGTGAAGCTCAATCTAGGGTTGATAAATAGCACTATAGGTAAGAGAACAAATATGTAGTTTTGATTTTGGGGTGAACTGTCCCTTTAAAAAGGGTTTAATGGTTGACAAACCATTTATTAATCTGTTTTATAACCTACGCATCTAATCCTATAAAGCAGTGTAGTAGTGTCTGACACATTTACATGTATATTATTTGCTTTCTTCATCAGGCTCCTGGAAATGGATCGTTCCATGTGCAATTGTACCTCTGTTCCTCATCCCTGTGACTGTTTGGCTAGTTCGTCACTACAGGTCAGTCACAGCAGCTTTAAAGGAAAAATCCGGCGCAAAATGAACCTAGGGGTTAATAACACATGTGTACCGAGTCGACCATTCCCTGGAATATGTTTTCATGCTAATCGAATGTGACCAGTTTTATCGCAAACCGCTAATTAGCTTATAACGCTAGTCGTTGGGGCAGAAGGTAAAGTATAAAGAAATCTCTATTTCTATACCACTAACAAGGCTCAAAATAGCACCACCGCATTGAGCACTTTGTAAGTGTACAGACAGTTAGTTAGAATTAAAAAGATAGTTTAGAAAGACAGTACCGTTCATGTATACAGGCAGGCGCCATCTTGGGAAAACAGTCACGACCAGTCGAACGACGAACGCCGTGCAGCGTGAGCTGAACCGTCACTTAAAATCTCCCATGGTCCGTGGTTTCCCAATGGGTCGATAGGAATTACGTTTGTGAAATGTAATTACATGGTAATGCATGAATTATATCTGTTTATTAAAATATATGCACAGTGTTCGTCGTTCAACGACGAACTTCGACATGATTGTTTTCCCAAGATGGCGCCTGCCTGTATAGTGAACGGTACTGTCTTTATAAACTATCTTTTTAATAAACTGTCTGTACACTTTCAAAGTTCTCAATGCTTTGGTTTACATGTAGGGACTCTCACGATGCTACTGTGGAAGTGTGGTGATATTCTGAGCCTTGTTAGTGGTATAGAAATAGAGATTTCTTTTTACTTTACCAGTGCCCCGACGACTAGCTTTATAAGCTAATTAGCGGTTTGCGATAAAACTGGTCACATTCGATTAGCATGAAAACATATCCCAGAGAACAGTCGACTCGTTACACGTGTTATTAACCCCTAGGTTCATTTTGTGCCAGATTTCTCCTTTAAAATCTTCTCACTTACTTTCTACTGTACGCATGTTGTTAGACCAATATCTTCCTGGCATGAATCACAAGTCAAACAAACGGTGTCGGGAAAATGCTTCACTGATTATTGTATTTGTATGAAGTTACCAGACACTTGGCACCCGTAGGTGTTGGTCATTTTCCAAAGAGGATCTCCCAGCAGTGGAGATTCCTGCGACCAAGCAGGACGTGACCGAAGTACAGTGGGACCTGTCCTGGATGGAGATGTCCACTCTGTTGGATAAACAGTTATATCCTGGCACTTAAAGGAGGATCACTCTCACCTGGAGCATAAAGAAAATAGTGACAGCTATCAGGTAGTTCAGTCAGCACTACTTCTGACACTATGTAGGAACAGTTTATAGTCATTGATGTTCACATGTCAAAACAGTCCAAGCTTAACCCTCATGTTGTCCTCGGGTCAAATTTGACCCGTTCTCAAAAATTCTATATCAGAAATATGGGTTTCCTTTTAACCAAATTACTCAAAATAATAAGTGCAATTGCAAGTACTCAATTACTACTTTCACTGAATTGTGGGTATTTGATTTGATAGCATTTGAAAAAATCGAAATGGTTTCAATACCTAAACCTAAACTTTGACATACACACGTCTGTGATTCTCCACCAACATATTTGTTCCTCTAATATTAGTCAAAATTATTAATTTCAAAATTAGGTATAATCTCCTATAAATGAGATTTATTGACCATGAATTCCAAAAATCTGTGTAAAACTATTGGTAATAAGTTGGTGTTAGTGAAAAATAGCATCGAAAACGTGGAGGAAAAAAAAGTGACAAAAACATTGAAAAAAGTGACAAAAACGTCAGAAAATGTGTCAAAATATATTTAAAAAAACTGTCAAAAAGGTGTTAATTTTGACCCAGAAGGACAACAAGTGCGTGGTCGACCAGAACACAACACAAGGGTTAAGGGGTTCAGCGGGATTCAGCACGTATATCAATGAATCATCTTAAAATCATGCAAGTCTCTTCTACAAGTTGAGTCTTTAAAGGTCCTATGACATGCTGCTTTTTGGATGCTTGTATATAGACCTTAGTGGTCCCCTAATACTGTATCTGAAGTCTCTTTATATAGACCTTAGTGGTCCCCTAATACTGTATCTGAAGTCTCTTTATATAGACCTTAGTGGTCCCCTAATACTGTATCTGAAGTCTCTTTATATAGACCTTAGTGGTCCCCTAATACTGTATCTGAAGTCTCTTTTATATATACCTTAGTGGTCCCCTAATACTGTATCTGAAGTCTCTTTTATATAGACCTTAGTGGTCCCCTAATACTGTATCTGAAGTCTCTTTTATATAGACCTTAGTGGTCCCCTAATACTGTATCTGAAGTCTCTTTTATATAGACCTTAGTGGTCCCCTAATACTGTATCTGAAGTCTCTTTTATATAGACCTTAGTGGTCCCCTAATACTGTATCTGAAGTCTCTTTTATATAGACCTTAGTGGTCCCCTAATACTGTATCTGAAGTCTCTTTTATATAGGCCTTAGTGGTCCCCTAATACTGTATCTGAAGTCTCTTTCCCGAAATTCAGCCTTGGTGCAGAATTACAGCCACTAGAGCCAGTCCTACAATGAGCTTTCCTTAGGATGTGCCATTTCTGTGTCTGTAGCTTTAAATGCTATTGAGGAGGAGAGAGGGGGGGGCAAGGTGGAGGGTGGGGGTGTGGCCTTGACCAACTGCCATGCTTCGCTCGTTTGCAAGCCATGATGTCTCTCTCTTTCTCATGGGTGGGCCAAATTCTCTGGGCAGGAAAAGCAGAGAAAGGGGAGGTAACCTTTCTCCTTATGACATCATAAAGGGAAGATTCCAGATCGGCCCATCTGAGCTTTCATTTTCTCAAAGACAGAGCAGGATACCCAGGGCTCGGTTTACACCTATCACCATTTCTAGCCACTGGGGGACCATAGGCAGGCTGGGGGAACTCATATTAATGTTAAAAAACCTCAAAGTGAAATTTTCATGCCATGGGACCTAAATAAAAAAATCTTACTTGGAAAATCCACACTGAAAATATTTGTAATAAGTTAATGAACAGCTTGAATATTGACGGAAGTGTTAACTGACCTACCATACTTGTAATTTAACTATATTACCATTTAATGTATGCAATATATTAACTGTTGTAAATTGTTTGGAGTGCTACTTACTTATCCTAGAATAACAAGATATTTAGAATAAAATGAAATGGTAATCAGCTATGACTCTGAATCTGATCCACTGTTTAAGAAATGTATTATACATTTATAACGTTAATATTTTAAACATGTTCATGTATTTGATTGTACCTAATAACCACCCTGACATTTTACATGTTTACAGTGCCAAATAAAATAAAACATGTTTTTTTATTTAAAAAAAAAAAGATGTTTCTTAAAGCGGTTCCAGTTTTTTAGTTTGCTTTGTTTTGTTGTCTGATGGTTATGATTATTTGAGTTGAATTGTTCTGTAGTAGTTTTAGAGACTGAAAACGGGTACAAATATAACATATAACAAGGAGACGCAAAAAGACAAAGAGATGCAAAACGTATACAAAGAGAGACAAAAACCACCGCAAAGAGACAAAACACAACTACAATGAAACAGCAGATACACAAAATAACCGGAGAATTGTTTTTAGTTGTTTTGTGTCTCTTTCAGGGTCATCCATACGGAGACGCTTTTTGGTGTAAAAATGTTTAGCATCGTTTTGGCCGATCGTCCAAACGAATCCTGTAAACGCACTGCCTGAAGACACACTTTTTTTAAACCTGGTCCCAGGGTGAAAAAATCTGAAAACGGTGCCCTTGCGTCTTCGTTTGGACGGCGAAGCCGCATACTTGCGTATCGATGATGTCATCGCCACACCCCTCGACCTCTAGCCTTCGACCTTTTATCCCGCGACGACGTCTCATAACAACAACAATGGCGGACTACGTGCTTGTGTTCCTGCTGGAGAAGATACTGAGCCTATTAGGGTTACTAGGGCAACATATACTGTCTGTTTGTATACAGCGCGCAAGCTGTATGCGCGTGCTCCGCCTCTTCTTCTCCATTTTTGGTGAATTTCTGTAGCAGAAACAGCGCCACCTATAGGCCTGGAATATGAAGTAGCGTGTTGAGTCATTAACAAATGGATCCGTTCGGACGCAAATATTCTTGAAACGATGCCAGGGAAGACGGGGGGGGGGGATCGTTTTAGTACGTGTGGACGTGGCCTCAGTCTGGGGGTCTTGCCCTTAATGTAGAAGGGGTCTTTTATATATCTGTATCCAGAGGCCAGTTGTCTCATAACATGGCCACTCCCCAGTTACTGCTTTATTGATCTTATTGGGGAGTGAGGAAGTCAGAACCAAGACATCAAATATCAACTCTTCATATCCTGCATGCACATAATAGTCTATTGAAAGACTGAAAGTCAGGTTTATAATTTCACAATCCACCGGATTCTAATTTAGGCTCTGGATTGAAATGATGCCATTTGTTATAGAGACCCAGAACCATTATGTATCTGTCTTTCAGGATAATTATGATGGCATGAAGCACTACATGACTCATCTTTGAATATACTACATTTTTATCATTGAAATGAAGTATACTGTAAAATAAATATGCATACCACATGCAGTATATCTTTGGTTTTGATTGAATTCATTCCAAAGCGTTTTATTTACAGTTTTTCTGTTTTTTAATTCCTGAAAGTGAACGTCATTAAAGTGGATTGGTTCACTTTCTTTACATACATATCGATTTGTATATCTTGGATGTGTCAGTGAGCACATGAGGACTTTACTAGAGGGATTCTTATAATTAGCAGTGCAGTAAGTCAGGGTGCAAAGAGTATGGAAAACAAAAGAACAAGATCAGCCAGTGCCATCTGAATTATGCATGCACACATAGTGTGTCAAAATCATGTAGAATGTCTTTTTTGTCACTTTTTACCAGTGTTTTTGTCACATTTTTCCTGTGCTTTTTTTGATGTCTTCTTGTTGTTTCCCACGTTTTTGAACATATTTCTGACATTTTTGTCACTCTTTTCAACGTTCTTTTATAAAAGAAAATCTTCAAATGCTATAAAATTGAATAAAACACCCAAATTCAATGAAAGTACTGAGCTGATCTTTTATTTTTTTTGTGAAGAGTAATGGTTGTATGGAACCATCCACGTTATTTTTTTGACAATTTGGCTGAAAGAATCCCAAATTTATGATATAGAAACGTTTTGAATATGGGTCAAATTTGACCCGAGGACAACAGGAGGGTTAAGGAGAATTTTTGGTCTCGGTTCCCAAAGATATACTCTGGCACAGAGGTGACAGGGCCATGGTTAGGAAAGA
Source organism: Sander lucioperca (assembly GCF_008315115.2). Taxonomy (NCBI): domain Eukaryota; kingdom Metazoa; phylum Chordata; class Actinopteri; order Perciformes; family Percidae; genus Sander; species Sander lucioperca. Next base: position 26,676,279 of record NC_050183.1, read on the forward strand.
GATTACATGAATACAGCAGTCCTTCAGCGTAACAAGATGAGCTGCTGCCCTCGCCAAAAACATCACTATGGAAACCCAGTCTGTTCAAAATTAATGAAAAGTTGGCTCGCTTAAGAGAATGGCGTTGTGTTGATGTGAGCTTGAACTCTGCTACAAAGAAATACAGGAGCAAAGTTTACTTCGACTGCACTCATTTTGGCTCTGCACTTCTGTTCCATAATGCAAATATCACTTTTATTGACTCACTTTCATACTTGGTCCAAAAATAAAAATACAAGTCAACAAAGGTTTCAAAAGCATGTGATCTTCTGCAGACTTTTTGTTATTCATTGTTATTGATGTCTTTGTGTTGTGAGATCCCATGTTGAAAACACTCTCAGGTGTTACACAGTCCAAGAAAAACCAGTTAGGCTGCAATGTCAGACTGCCCTAGATTAACTGTGTACTCTGTTTGTCACTGCATAGAGACAAGGCTATGCGGACGGGCTGCCAAATATCCCCAAATACCTGTTTTCTTTTTTCTGTGGACAGACTTCATCCAGTGACCTCTGCAGAGCCCTTGGGGGTGTTGAGTTCATACTAACTCGGCTATGAAAAGGGAAGACCAGTAAGAATGGAAAACAATCTCGGTGAGTTAACCTAGCCGTAATTTTAAAGATAAATGGGTAGCTGGCTGCATAGTTTAGCCTGCTTTGAGTCCTTTTATCCCTAACAAGGACTTGATATGTTGTGTGAATTGAATTTTTCTAAAGGCATTCTTCTTTATATTATTCAGATTATGTATCGATGAGTGCAACATGCATATCTGTTTTGAGGTTGAATTAGCTTGATCCAGCGACCGTGCGCAAAAAGCATTTACTTCACCTTGATCATTACTAAGATATTAAAGCAAGTCAGTTAAGATCACCAGCCACATCTGGCTGCAGACAGACAGACATATATAAACACATGGCAAAGTGCCTCTGTGGTAGTTCCCGCTAAACAGTGCAATGATTCTTCCAAATAGTTTACACTGCATGACAAGTTGGTCTCAGGCAGGTAAAACAGCCTTAAGGACACTTGAATAATTATATAAAACAGCCCCGAAGATCCATGACAAAAAAAACACATCAATATCACCACTGTCAAATACTCACCAAGTACAATATTTTAATTGATAATGCATTTGAATGTTTGCTGGCAGATTTGGCTAATATGCCACTAGAGGAGAGTGCACTATTCCCAAATCACAAGACTTCTTGTGGCTAATAATCCTTTTCTTTTATAGCCATAAGTCACTGGAATAATCTCCAAACACACTTAATTACATGTAAAAATCCTCAAACCTTTACATGCTTGACAAAAAGCTGGATATTGTCACAACAAACCTGTACATATTTATGAATTGTGTGTGTGTGTGTGTGTGTGTGTGTGTGTGTGTGTGTGTGTGTGCTACAGCCTGGTAGAATGCATGTCTCCTTGTTCTTATACAAGGTTATTGTTTAATTGTTTAAATAAAATTACATTAAATCACATTACAGTTGGTGTCTCCAAATTTTCCCAAGGCAGACACACACACACACACACACACACACACACACACACACACACACACACACACACACACAGTCACAGACAGACAAGGCAAAGACAATAACTGGCTGTTAAGAACAGTTTGTCTTGACTCTTGGTATGCATTTACCAAAACCAACAGTGAATGTAGTTTTATTTAACCTGCAGACCAATTCCAAAGGGAACCAGTTAGACCTGATCATTGTTTGCCAGTAAAGACACACTCCCCTTTTGATTCCCATCAGGAATCAAAATAACTACCTTCCTTGAACATTTAACTCCACCCCCAACAGTTTCAAGACATTTTGATCTCAACTACACACCTGTTAAGTTTTATGAGTGACTGCATGCTGCACGGTTGCGACGTTGTCGTAGCGATAAAATCTGGCTGCAGACATATGAACACCTGGCAAGGTACTCCAAACTGCCTCTGTGGTAGCTACCACTATTGTAGATGCTTCCAGGAACATATTTTGTAAGAACGACATAAGATAGTTAGTACCAACAAAAAAGAACATTTAAAAAGTCTTTGGTTATTGTGTTACATTGCACTACGTCCAACAACTCTTTTGGTTTTATCTAGTCGCTCCTTGTACTCTCCGTATTGGTTGCGTGTTTTTGTTATCACAAGTGACAAAGGGAGGTGATGAGTCATTCAGCAAACATGATGTGTTTGGGTTCAGGGTCATTCTAAAAATGTTTTGTCTCACTTTCTTCAGACTCCGTCTCCGAAATGAAATGGATAATTAAAGTCAAAAATAACTCTCTCTTAAAGTCCCTGTGGAACAACACAGGCATACGTGATCCAGAGCATTCTTCTTCTGTCAGTCATATAAAGCAGCAGAGACACCTGCTGTGATAAACCTGTCCTTCTAGTTTTGCTTATTTGCTCATCTCACCTGACTTATGTTCTCCTGCTCAGTATAAGGAAATCTGCTGATGTCTTTTTATGAAAGATTTTAAGCCAATTTGATTATAACAAATTCCTTTATCATCAGCGGCCGCGGGTTCGACTCCGACCTGCGGCCCTTTGCTGCATGTCATTCCCCTCTCTCTCTCCCCTTTCATATCTTCATCTGTCCTGTGGAATTAAAGGCCTAAAATGCCCGAAAGAAAAGAAAGAAAACCTCTCACATTGCTAGACCTTCCTCCACAGCACTGCAAAGGAGGGTCTGGCTAGTCCACACAGCCCTAAAGGGTGGGAGAAAAACGTGCTCTGGTTTATTGGCATTTCTTTAAACCAATCACAATTGTCTTGGGCGGCGCTACGTGCTGGATGGAGCAACAGTACTGCCGCAAAATAGCCTCAGGAAGGAACTTGTTTTGGTAGAATATGTACGTTCAAAGGTTGTTTTAGTCGTACAACAGAAAACTCAGATTGGACAGATAGTCTAGCTATCTGTCTGGATTTACCCTGCAGAGATCTGAGGAGCAGTTAACCATAGTCCTCACAAATCCACCGGAGTTTAAAATGCCAACACAAAAAAGAGGAAGGGGAACGGGACATCCGGCCGAAATGAGTGACATCCAGCAGAATTTCCAGTGGCACTGGAACAATCCCGAAATTGACTAGTAAACGTGACATTTTTGTAACTGTGTTTTGTGTTCTTGTGTGTTTTCTTTTGTCTTCCAGGGGAGAACGAGAGCATCACACTGCCGGAGGTCAGACTCGTCCTGATTGGTGGGAGATGGGCTGGCAAAAGCTCCTCTGGCAACACCATTCTGGGAGAGGAAAGGTTCGAGTGTGGCCGAATCAGAACAGCTCAGTCTGAAAAGAGGCACGCCGTGGTCGGGGGCAGGCGGCTCATCGTGGTCGACACTCCGGGATGGCGCAGCTCCCTCTCCCTCACTGAGATCCCAGAGGTGGACAAGCAGCAGTTGAAACTCAACGCGTCCACGTGTATGCCGGGGCCAAATGTCTTTCTCCTGGTTGTTCCCATAGACACAGCCTTCTCTGCGGAGAGCAGGAGGACGGTGGAGGAGCACATGAAGCTCCTGGGGGAGCGGGTTTGGAGGTACACCATGGTGCTGTTCACCTGCGGCGACTTCCTCGGGGAGAAGACCATAGAGCAGCACATTGAGAGCGAGGGAGACTCACTCAAGTGGTTGATGGAAAGATGCAGGAACAGGTACCACGTGTTTAATAACCATGAGCAGAGTCCGTCCAATCAGGTGACCCGGCTGCTGGAGGAGATAGATGAGATGGTGTGGCGCAACAACGGCAGCTACTACGAGGTGGATGAACAGACACTTGACATCATCAAAAAGAAGCAACAGGAAGTGACTGAAAGGGCAGAAGAGAGAAGGAGGAGGTCCGAAGAACAAAGCCATCAAATGAAAGCGCTCATTGCAGGTGAATGTCACAGTAGGGCGCACTCAAACAAACACTTCCTGTATTACATATTCCAACAGCTTTAAAGGTGCCCTGCCACACGTATTTCATTACTTTGTGGTAATGTCTGTTTCAAGCCATTCTAGCGTTGTATAGAAAGCCTGCAGGAAGACTCAGCTCGATTTGTGCCAGTTCTCATTAATATTCAACAAGCTAAGCTGCTTGACTCTGATTGGCTAACAGCTAGCCAATGAGAGCCTGGCTATCAGCATCCTTTACCCAACGCAACTGGGCGAGCTCATGAATAGTAATGAGCTCAGGCAACACCACTTCAGACTGACCAGCTTTTGTAATTGGCCTGATTTCTCCACTTATTTCTTTTCAGTAGCTAGAGCTGACAGAGGAGGTAGCAGTTCATTTTCACATTCACGACATAACACAAACACAAGTAAAATACAAGTAAAAACGGTTTTATGTGGCAGGGCACCTTTAAAGGAATTGTTTGGAAATGCCACTATTTGTGTTCTTGCCGAGAGTTTGATGAACAGACGATTAGCTTAGCTTAGCATAAAGAAAAATAAATAGCTATTTTGGCTCTGTCTGGTGGCAACAAAATCAACCTATAAGCACATTTAAAATGGCTATTTGTGACGTTCAGTTTGTGTTGATTCATGCGGCCGCTACAAAAGCTGTAGTGTTTTACCCCACCTGCTGAGTAAAGGTCTTTTCTTTACGGTGCTGTATTGCCCACTGTATAACCGAGTTAGCGTTACTGGGAGGTCATGTAGTTGCGATGAATGTTTTGCTCAACCAAAAAATCATGAATTTACAATTAGAGATGTTCTGATACCGATACCAGTATCGGAAAAGCCTCCAATACTGCCTAAAATGCTGGTATCAGTACCGGAAAGTACTGGAGTTTATGTACCGATCCGATACCACCTAATTAAGCCCTGAAGAAAATCTACTTTAAAGTAGTTTATTTATGTTCTTTTTCCGTTATGACTGGCTGTCAAACTGGATAATAAAATAAAGTTCTGTAGCGTTCATTGTTTGTGTTTGTTCACAAAAAGTTTAACCTGAGTACAACAAAGATAGCAATCATATCACATCCATACAGGGATAGTAGTATACAGCAGTTAAAACATAACTAAATATATGACACACTCGGATAGGTAATCGGTATCGGCCGATACGCAAGTTCAGGTATCGGAATCGGTATCGGGAAGCAAAAAATGGTATCGGGCCATCTCTATTTACAATAAGAGAATATGTTATGGATGCATCGTTGCATTTAAAGTGTTGCATACGGTAACTCAGCCTACTTTGGATGTCTTGTGAGCTAAACCGGGTATGACTGGGTCACTGTGTCACGAGCCAAAGCAATAAGAGTTTATTGTAGCAACCAACGTAATAATAATAACTTAGATTAAAGCGTAACTCTCGCCAAAATGCAACCTAGGGTCTTTTTGTGAATGTACCCGAGTCAAACTTTTGTTTAAAAGCATATTTAGGACGGAAGCGCCACTTTTAAGATTTACCGTATTCTCGTTTTTCGGTCAAATGGTCTTTTGAATGGGAGTGCTAGGAGCACTTTTATGCTAGCCTCAAAATAGCTATTTTTAAAACACTAAGAAGGCTCGACACAACATGAAACTTTGCTCGAAGTATCACCAGGGACTCTACACCTTAACGAAAATGTTGAGAACATTGTTTGTGTACCCAGAGTTTACTAAAAAGAAAGGTTTTGAACAACTCACTGTAGCTCTTGTTGTTTCCGACCGCTACCACTTCGGCAGTAAAAACGAGTCGATATCAAAACAAATAGCCACAGATTTAGTATATCCCTTGGTCACCGGTGTAGCTAAGGTGTAGAGTCCCTGGTGATACTTCGAGCAAAGTTTCATGTTGTGTCGAGCCTTCTTAGTGTTTTAAAAATAGCTACTTTGAGGCTAGCATAAAAGTGTCCCTAGTACTCCCATTCAAAAGGCCATTTGACTGAAAAACGAGAATACGGTAAATCTTAAAAGTGACGCTTTGGTCCTAAATATGCTTTTAAACGAAAGTTTAACTCGGGTACATTCACAAAAAGACCCTAGGTTGCATTTTGGCGAGAGTTACGCTTTAATAAAGCGCATTTCATTAAACCCATGGACGCTTTACACAAGAACAGGGCGACAAGGGAAGAGAAAATAGTAAGCCAACACAAACACGGACTAAAAGAAGTAATTTTCACACTTTGATTTTGTGGATTAAACAAACAAGATATAATGTGTTAATTAGTTATCTTTGGATGAGCTGCATGGTAGATTTTACTACCTTTAGACTGAGCTAGGCTAGCTGTTTCTCTTTCTTTATGCTAAGCTAAGCTAAGCGCCTGCTAGCTCCAGCTAACATTACATGTTTAGCGTACAGACAGAAGAGTGGCAAGCATACCATATATATTAAACATTTATATCTATGGTGGCAAGGACATGAATAAACGTACATTTTGAAAATTCTGAACTATTCCTTTAAGCATTAAAGCAATTTAATATCGGATATATAAAGGCATGACAAAAATAGGAATTAAAAATGACTTTACAAGCGTATAACTTTAGCCACCAATGGCTGAAAATCAAAAGGGGCTTTATGAATTAATATATATACACAGCCATTTTTGAAACAAAATGTCAATTAAAAATGCCCCATTTCATTTCTAGTAGTAAGTAGTTTGGTAGGTTCAGTAACTTGTATAAATGGCTGTAAGCTCCATGACTAATGAAGCTTTGTTTTGTCTAACAGGAGAGATGATAACCATCCCAAAACTCCACATGGTTCTCTTGGGAAGCCGAAGCGTTGGGAAAACCTCAGTAGTGAACACCTTATTGGGAAACAAAGAGCAAGAAGTTGGAAAACGGACGGCACGCTCTGTGGCCCGGCAGGGATTTGTGGGTCAAACTGAAATAACTCTGGTCGACACGCCAGGTTGGTGGAAAGGCTTCCCTGTGTGTGACACTCCTGAAGCGATCAAAGATGAACTGATGATCAGCCCGTTTCAGTGCCGCCCTGGGCCTCACGTCTTCCTGCTGGTTATAGACGCAGACGCATCCTTTAATGCCAAACACTTACGGGCAGTGACAACACACGTGGATCTTCTCGGAGAAGGAGTGTGGAGACACACTATTGTAGTTTTCACCAGAGGAGACTGGCTGGGAACACACACCATAGAGCAGTACATCGAAGGGGAGGGAGAGGCGTTGCAGTCTCTAGTTGAACAATGTGGAAACAGATATCACGTCATTGATAACAAGAATGCAGATGATGGCACTCATACCACGGAGCTGCTGGGGAAAATCACTGAGACTGTGGCTGGAAATGGTCGGGACTATTTTGTCCCAGACGAAAAGATATATCAGACCATTGAAGAGAGAAAAAGAAGTGTGAAAAAAGGAGCAATAGTGAGGCAAAGTCAAGTCCATGCCAAAAGAAAAACCCTCAGAGGTATGGTTCAGTCATCTAGCATTACTAAGAAGTTAATCAGTCTGGCATTGTCAGAGCAGTTTCACACCCTGGGAGGGAATCGATACCAGAGGTGGACAAAATGACAGAAATGAAATACAATACAACAGCGCTGCAGTAAATACTAATCTGGTGAAGCTCATAATGTTTCGTTTTTGTATATATATATTATATATAGATTAGAATTATTGGCTTGCCAAGTTAGTCAGTCACAAGTAGACCTGACATCTGACACTGAAATGGGATAACTGAATAACCCTACACACTATGGCATCAGAAATTCCAATCTGCTCTGACAGTCCCAACAAAAACGGAACATTTTTAGCAATGCTAGCATGTGGTTCTATGGATGGCAATGTCAGACTGCGGGCTGGTCAGTCCACCATTTGGTTCGTGACCAAATACCTAAAAACTAATACTAATACTAAAGCGCCTTCCCATCAGTTTCAGCTGTGCTATGTGTTCTGTGCTAATTAGCTAATGTTAGCATGCTAACAGGCTAAAATAAGACAGTAAACATGTTGAATATAACCCTTGTTATATATAACATCAGCATCTAAGCATTGTCATTGTAAGCATGTTAGCATGTTGACATTAGCATTTAGTTTAAAGCACAGCTAAAAGTATGTACAGCCTCACACAGCTGCTAGAGTGGATGTAGACTCTTAAGGCCAGATGTACTAACACTTTTGCACCCACTTCAGGCGTACTTTTTTTTTTTTTTTTTTGATTCATTTTATTTAAACAGGGACACTGCACAAGTTAACATTAACCTTGTGTAAGAACAAGGAGAGATGCATTGTGCCAGGTTGAAGCACAAGTGCTATTTTCCGCCCGTAGTCTCTTGGCAGGTCAGTAACACAATAAAAATTCCATGCAAGTGAAATACAAAACATTAAAATATACAATTTAACAACCACAGTCACACCTAATTTACAATTAAAACTGTCATGTGGTCAATTGTTCCCCCTTCCTAAAACCAACCCCCCCCCCACCCCACACCAACAACGCTATGCAATCAAAATCCTTACCTCTCCCAATACAAACACACACACACACACACACACACACACACACACACACACACACACACACACACACACAGACGCAAACACTTCATAAATGTGTACAATTTTTTTGTGACAGTAATCATGCTTTTGTCAAACTCAAAAAAGTTTGAATATTTATACATGTAATAAGGTGTGTGGGGAGAGTATTCCACTGAGTTATGGCCACAAAACAAAAGGATGATTTGCCAAATGAAGTTTTGCGATTGGGAATATTGCACTCTCCTCTAGTGGCTGACCGAGTAGCTCTTTTTTTTTCTGAGTTGAGCGTAATAAAATTTTTTAGAGGAGGAGCGACAGCATTATGAATGATTTTAAAAAGTAAGCAAATATTCGAATGCATTATCAAATTTCCAAAATTTAAAATATTGTACTTAGTGATTATTTTGCAGTGGTGATATTGACGGGTTTTTCTGTCATGGATCTTAAGGGCTGTTTTATATGATTCAAGTGGTCTTAAGGCTGTCATACCTGCTTGAGACCAACTTGTCATGCAATACAAAAAGTGTGGAACAATCATTGCACTTAAGTAGGTATTTGATGCCTCAATGGTAAGAGAGTTTCTTATATGTCTGAAATTTATAAGGTTAAATTTCAGTGTACTACTCAGTTTTTTAACATGTTTTTTAAAGGTAAGAGTTGGTTCTAGGGTAACACTCAAATATTTGAATTCGTCCACATTTTTAATTGTATGCCCATTTACTAAGACCTCAGGACATTCCTTAAGTTTGCATCTATTTTTAAAAAACATGGTTACCATCTTTTCAGTATTCAAAGTGATACATGAGTTATGTAACCATTCAACAACCTTATGCATTACATTTGTTAATTTTAATTCTTCCCATAAGTGTATAGCATAGGATCATCTGCATACATTATGAAATCAATATCATTACATACTAGTTAAAGGTCATTTATATATATACTAAAAAGCAGTGTCCCTAAGATTGACTCTTGCGGGACCCCCTATGGTACATCTTTTCAATGGGGATAATGTATTGTTCATCCGCACGCACTGATGTCGTCCACTCAGGTAAGATTTGAACCAGTTTTGTGTGTTTATTGAAAGATTGTAGTTTGCCAATTTGCTTAATAGTATCTCATGATTAACCATATTAAAAGCCTTGCTTAAATCAAGAAAAACTGCTCCCACCACTCCACCTTGATCTAAGTTTGTTTTAATTTGTTCAAGGAAGTAGCAGCACGCTGTTTCAGTTGAGTTTTTTTTCCTGAATCCAAATTGCATAGGGTGTAAAAAGGCCTTTTGCTTTGCTATTAGTCAGTGTTGAGAGTATTTTACTAACCTTTATATCATTTGTGGGTGTCATAATAAAATCAGCACTATCACAGACTAAGGAGTAATTAAATGTTTTTTTAGTAAAATTCTGACCCAGTATTTCCACGGGAATTTTTCGCAACGTACGCGTAAGAGCATGGTGACGTGTACAAACAGGCCGCACTGAGGCAAAAGTGCAGACTGCCTGTTGCAGGAACTGAAAAGGGCAAATTGCGCTTTTCCGTGTCATACATATGCATTCATGGGAGGGGAGATGGGAGGGGAAGCCTAATTATGTATTCCGTGGTATGTACAAAAACCGCCCGTGAAAGCGCGCCTCTATTTTGTGGTGAAAATTCTCTGTCGTTACAGATTAAAGGTGCTCTAAGTGATGCGTTTTTTAGGCTACAACATTTTTTGTCACATACAGCAACCAGCTCCTTCTTGTCAGTTATTGGCTGGAACACTGTTTGTTATGTTTGGTGGTGCCGGTTGGCGCAGTTTGTTTTTGTTGCTGTTTGTGGAGCCTGGGCTGTCTACAGAGACCACGTTTTTTTTACAGTGTGTTCATGGGACAGGCAGCTCGCGGGTAGTGAGGAGATGTTTGCTGTATGTGACGAAAAATATTGTAGCCTAAAAAACGCGTCACATCACTTAGAGCACCTATAAGCAGTCATGCAACATTACAGTTACTGGAAGAAATCAAAGATGACATTGAATCTCCGACTCAGCTTTCACATTCCATTCCAGCAGTTGTTAAACTCCTCGCTACATTACAAATACTGGCATCAGGATCATTTCAAACAGTCATAGCATCAGCAGTGGGAATATCGCAGTCTGCACTCAGCCGTATCATAGCACCAGTACTTAACGCTTTGCTACAGCGCAATTTACGGTATAGTGGGTGGAGAAAGGCGCTGATTACCCGATGAACTGCAGGTTTGGTAAATACGACGTAAGCTGAAGTATCACAGCGTGCGCTTTCTGCGGGTTGGCCATGGCGCTGAGAACGCTACATTCGCAAATGTACGTACATCTGGCCCTTAGCCTTTCTAAAACTGAAATATCCGGTATCTGCCTAAAAAATCTGGTATAGGTCGGGGCACTATTTATAATCCTTCATTTACATTAAAACTAAATCAATTTTTGTTACTATGGGCGCCACTTTTTGCAGCAATAGCCACTCAATGTATTTGCAATCTGTATTTGCCTCTCTATAAGATTCGGCCTTCATTTTGCCAAATCATTATTTACTGCAGGGCTACTGATTTTGGATACATGTTTAAAATCTGTTCATTAGTATTGGCTGTGATGTGGTTTTTCACCTTGCAGTTGTTCTTCCTCAGAATCCAGTAAAGAATTACAGGAGCTGACGGTGGTGATGCTTGGCCAGAAGACATCTGGGAAGAGCGCAACAGGAAACAACCTCCTGTGTAAAGACGTGTTCGCCACCTGTCAGAATGAGTCCTGTCAGGTGGGGGCGGGGGAAGTTGCTGGCAGACTGGTCACAGTGATCGACACCCCGGGCTGGCGGAAGGATCCCTCCCGTTGCACCGAAGAGATGGACATAGAAATAGTCCAAGGCCTGTCTCTGAGCCCAATGGGGGTTCATGCTGTCCTGCTGGTTGTCCCCTTGGACCTGGCGTTCAGAGAAGCTCAGCAGGCCGCCCTGGGGGACCACATGAACCTGTTTGATGCCAGCATCTGGAAACACACCGTGGTTCTGTTCACATACGGAGACAAACTGGAAGATAAATCAATAGAGGAGCACATCGAGAGGGAGCATAGCGCTCTACGCTGGTTAATAGACAAGTGTGAGAACAAATACCACGTTATGAACAATCGGAAGAAAGCCGATATGAGTCAGGGCACCGAGCTGTTTGAGAAGATAGATGAAATGATGGCAGGGAACGGCGAGCAGCTCTTCTGCCCAGAGATGAACGACATCTACCTGAGAGTTGAGGAGAAGTTCAGGAGGAGGCAGCTCAAATATGTGCTGAAGCAGCGACTAAAGGAGGAGTACAAGAAGAGAGAGCTGAAGCTGATGGCAGGCTTCAGGGAAACACTCCTCGAGCTGCAAGCTGATATCAGGGGAAGTGTGACAAGCACTAAATCCATGTCACTGAGTGAGTATGACACTGTGATGGGGGGTGATTCATTCATTTTTTTCTATTAATATTCTGTATTCTGTCCTAATCTTTTGTTTTGATGATAAATTGTTAGTTTGTGACATGACCAAAGCCAAAGGTATTGGTCAGAGGAAAAAAGATGGAAAGGAGAAGAAGGAAAACATAGATTCAAAAATCAGCCAGGAAATCGAAAAGCTGGAAAATGACATAAGAACGAAATCCTCTGAAATTCTTCAGAGCAGCAAGAACTACCTGGTCCCTTCCTGTAAGTAAAAATGGGATCCTAATGTCTGCACAAGTACTGAGCATGATGTCACGATCACACAAATTGTGTTTTGTTTCATTCACAGTGAACGGAGAGAGTCCAGCACCATCTATCGCCAAGTCTTTGTCAGACAGGGAAAGTTCAACCGGCCAGTTTGATAAAGTTCTTGGTTGGCTGTCAACACTTCAGATCGGCACTAATGTAGACAACCAGATGACCCTCAACTTCTCTCAGACGTCCGGATACGGATCTGTGCTACCACACCACGACTTGGACTTTGACACAGAATTAATGAATGAATCCTGAATGAATAGTCTCAATGGGCTGATGTAATCAAAAAATGCAGAATTTAGCAATGCAGAATTAGCAGTCAGGGAATTTCAGATGGTCTAAGAAAAAGGGAGGCCTACGTTAAACATCATGAAAGAATTAATATCATGTAATCATAATACAGACAGACAGACAGACACACAGACAGACAGACAGCCACACAAACAGACAGAGACAGACAGCCACACAGACAGACAGACACACACACACACACACAGACAGACACACACACACACACACACACACACACACACACACACAGACACAGAAACAGACAGACAGACACAGACAGACAGACACACAGACAGACAGACAGACAGACAGACACACAGACACACAGACAGACAGACAGACAGACAGACACAGACAGACAGACAGACAGACAGGACAGAACCGGACCAGCTTTTAAGTTACAGACTTTAATATTGTATCAGTAGTTACACAGTATCTTATATGTGAGAAAATCATAGCATGGAAATATATCTTAGCAGGTTAATCACAATATTTGTCACATAAAGTCGTATGAGGTACAATTCCACTGAAATATAAATCCCATCAGCTCTTTCAACTTGTCCACGAGCATACATTTTGCAGAGCTGACGGAGAGGCGACTGGAGAACCTGGAGGTGTTTGAGGTTGCATTTTGTTTTTGCAACAACTTGTACACTAAACGACAATATGATAGGTACGCCTTGCAATAAAAGTTTCCAATCATTAAACTGTACCAGATTTTCTGTTCTTTTTTTGGTGATTTATAAATCCTTGTCTTCACGACAATACATTAATTACACAACATATTGTCTTTATAATGTACCAAACATGTTATTTGATAGAATAGAGATAGACAGATAGGTATAAATCTGACTTGTAGAGACCATATTGCTTTTTTTGTATTTTGCCCAACAAAGAAATCCAAGGAGAAGGGCAGGCAGTCTGGAAACTGTCTGACTGGAGAGTTTCCCCACCGAGGTGATGTAATGTAATTTATTTTCTCTATTTTGAAAACGAAGGATTAGATCTTTGTAATTTAATATCAGAGTGTACTTCGAATTTTCCACTAAATGAAAATGCAGTCAGGCATAGTGATAGAATGGCTGTGTGCAGTATTCATTTCCATTCTGAACTGAAAACATCAGTTGAGTACATGTCATGTAACCTTATTAGATGTGTCCTCTTTCTTTTACTTCTGTTACAGCAATAATAAATAATGTTGTTTTTATGAATGAAGCACACTTATCATTTTGCAATTACACTTACTAATCGTAAACTGGAAAAGTAAAAAAGAAAAATAATTAAAAAAAAAGGTTTTAGGTGGCTAATAAGTAATTAGAGCCTGGATTCTGCAGTTATTATTGAACTTGAAGCTTCGGACAGGGAATGTTGCCTGTGTCGTCTGTCAGAAGAGGGTATGGGCCCTAAAGTTAAGCATATCCACATATATATCAATATGTTGTGCCCCCTGAAAGCATCTGCTCCATAGATCTGTTCATGTCAGTGAGTTCTTCTTCTAACAAATCATCCAATTCTCAGTTAAGGCCAAGGAACTGCTCTTCCTCTCATCAAAAAGTATAGAATTCTATTCCAGCGACCTTTCTATCTGCTCTCCGCGCATGAGGAAGTGACTGCCCACACTTGCAGCTGCAAAACTAAACATTTAATCAAGATTTTCCAATTTGTTTTTGTCACGCAAGGAGGACATTTTAACATTCAAAACAAAAACAAACATTGCAATGGCAAGACCATTTTAAAACTACCTCAATGCGTTTTTCTGATACAAAAAATATGACCATGTAATGTTATCAAATCTCCATTATTTTGAGCAAAAAGTCAGTACCGAGTAAAGTTAGGCCTAACAGTACATCAAAACGTTAAGAACTGGAAAAAAATTCTCTTTTGCTTCAGCAAATGTTTAGCAAACAAGTTTAATTGCATTCTCTTACCAATGTTCTTTAGTGTGTGTGTATACTGTATGTGTGTGTGTGTGTGTGTGTGTGTGTGTGTGTGTGTGTGTGTGTTCTTGTTTAACTATATTCGTGGGGTCCAAAAACCAGGAGTCCAGTATACTTGTGGGGTCCCGACAGCTTTGTGGGGCCAAAATGCTGGACCCCACAAGTTTAAAGGGCTGTTTGAGGGTTAAGACTTGGTTGTAGGATTAGGGTTAGAATTAGGTTATGGTTAGGGTGAGGGTAAGGGTTAAGGTTAGGCATTTAGTTGTGATGGTTAAGGTTAGGGTAAGGGACTAGGGAATGCATTATGTCAATGACGGGTCCCCACAAAGATAGTGAAACGCACTATGTATGTGTGTGTGTGTGTGTGTGTGTGTGTGTGTGTGTGTCCCTGTCATGCAGTTTCCATCTTTATTAGACTTTAATGGACCTTTTTTACAGCAGACATTTTGACTTGTCATAGTAGGAAAAGCACAGCTGAAATTGATAACCTTAACGATGGCTCAATTCCATCAAGTGTCCCAGTAAGCTGGTTCAGTGAGTCTGCATGCACAATACCAGGACCTCTCCTAAGTGGAATGCAGCCACCATTAATGGTTGTGAATACACTTGTGCTTTTCCTACTATGACTTGAATTTGTCTGCGCTGCTGTTCGCTGTTTTCGCCACCAGAGAGCAACAAACCCCCGCGGTCAGGAAAATACTCTCTCCGTGACGTAAATGTCATGAGACGGAAGAGGAAAATTTGTAGTCGTTAAAAATCCTGTGACATGACAAATCAAACAGCATTCTGAAAAACATTACAGCAAGCCGAGCAGAAAAAAACAGAAAAACAGAAAACAGGTGGGTGTTCTATGGGATAAACCATGCGGCGATATATTTTCTGTCGCAGGTTTCTGTTATTCTGTGCTAGTTTGAATGGCTGTAATGTTAAATGAGCCCAGCCCTCTGTTGTTTACTGGGAAACGGAGATAATTAGCAAGCTAACAGCAGACTCAGGGCTGCTTATATTCAGTGTTTTAACCTCACTGAGGGCTAAATGCATACATGCCGATGCTAAGCTAAGCTTGTCATAACATGTGCCAGTCTGTCAGCTCTGTGTGCGTCTGTAAAGTAAACGTTACTCAGGCCTAATCTGAATACCACTCCTCATTCCCATTATAAACAGATCTGTTGGGAAGTACCCTGCACAACCAGAAAGGATGGTAAGAAATTGACTCATTTTCTTTTGAAATATTGGAATATTCACTGCTCTGGTGTACTGTTCACATTGCACATGAAGTGGTCAATTATTTATAATAAGCTTTAACCAGCAGAGTGAAATGTACTTATGTTCGCCTACCTTTTTTTTTGTTTTTATTTTTGCTTTTGACAGCATGGTAGAGTGAAGGTTAAATCCACAGCCCAGCAGGAGGAGGAGAAAAGAAAGGAGAGGGAGAAGAAACTGAAGATATACGTGGCTGCACGAGATGCCTGCTTTTCTAAGGTTCTTTAGAAAGCCACATTTATACTACATACCATGTATTTTACATGACTATATAATGTAATATTCTGTATTCTTGCTATTTTAACACACCGCAAGAAAAGAATAGAATTAGTGAGTATTACCTGTGTAGCTAAAGCCTGATATAGCTTACCATCTCACCATTGCACTGGGTGGTATGTTACTTCATTACCATGAACACACATTCTATTTTTTTTGTCAAAACCACACACACTGTCCTGCTGCTGTAAATACCAGAGTGAATTCATCCACAGCTGAACATAGTCTCTAACAAGTGCACTACTTATCTTCCTTTATTCCTCTATTCGGATCCCCATTAGCCAAGTACGTGTCGCTGCAGCCCGTGGGAAGGCGGGGCTTTGACATCAAGCCCCGCCCACAAGCTCCCATGATCCGTCAGGTTCAGTTACCCCAGAACAGGTGACTGTGCGCTGGGTACAAAGCACCGCGAGTTGCCGGTAGTGGTGCTCCGTCAGGTCAGCAGTAGTTGGTGGTTCAGTTACCTGAGAATAGGTGAAGTTCAGGCACCAAAACGACTAGTTAAGTTTAGGGAAAGATCGTGGTTTGTATTAAAACTCTCCCCAAGGAACACTCATTTCCTGGGTGAAAGTCTTTTATTTTCCCCAACTCCGCTCCCTGGTAAGTCCTGTATGTTAATGCCCGCGCATCCTCCCCGACCACTGCCCTACGCAGCCAGCCGTGTTCTTATACAGCAGCAGTCAATGTGGTGCACACAATGCGAAGTCCAGAAACTTTCCCTCACCACGTGCCCCGGGGATTTAAAGCTGCGTGACGTAAACAAACAAAAAAATGGCTGACTTGGATGTGGGAAGCCCCGCCTTCCCGCGGGCTGCAGCGAGATGCTCCTCCCATTAGCTGCTAACAATGTAGCAGCTACTCTTCCTGGGGTCCACATAAAACAATCACAACATATCCTATTTAGTAACTTTTGATGAAAACAACAGTGCCTGGCCGTTATAGGAATTTAAAAAGGTTCTACAACTGTATACTAGAGTCCGACCGATATATCGGTGGGCCGATATTATCAGCCGATATTAGGCATTTTCCAAACTATCGGTATCGGCATTTATAATGGCCGATTAAAATTTTTTTTTAATATTCATTCATCAGAATCATTTATAATGACAAATGACAAATGATTCTGATAATTGAATATTAAAAAAATAAAATAAAAATGGACGAAACACCCTTCAACCATTGAAAACCATTTTTTTTTACTTTGAGCCATGTCAGGATTCTGAACTAGGAAGGTGGGGGCTGGGGAGGTGGAGGAAAAGCGTTGCCAGCAGCAGCACTGAGTGCAGCAGTGTCAGTGTAACAGGGATCAGTGAGGAGGAAGTCCCATTTAAAAAGACCGCCTCGATGTGAGAATGGCTGTGATTGGTGTGTGTCTGATAGGAATCATAATTCAATCAGGGGGCGTGTGACTTTGTGTCCTGCATGAACTAGAGCCTGCCGACATTATCGGCCGATATTAGGCATTTTCCAAACTATTGGTATCGGCATTTATAATGGCCAATTAATGAATATTTAAAAAATAAAATTAAAACGGACGAAACAACCTTCAACCATGTTCTGAGTGTTGGCGTTGCATAGTTTGTCCACCAGAGGACTCTCTACAACGTCCCTGTTGGCAACACTGTTCGATTTTTTTGTTGTTATTGTCTTTTTGTTCATAGGACTGTAAGTTTCATATCTTAAGTTGCGCATTTCTGGATTTTTTATATCTGATTTTTAAATCATCAAATATTTGTATCGGTATCGGCCTTAAAAATCTTTTATCGGTCGGCTCTACTGTATACCGTTAACCTGTTTTTATGTCTTCAGTAGGAACAAATGGGCCCAGGACAGGATAGGAAAGTTGGAAAGAATTTAGAGACAGAACATCAGTCTTATCAATTATATGGCAGTCTACATGGGACATTTAAAGTACAGTTTAGAAACCAAAACGTCATGCCTGGTGCTTATTGAATACTTTCACTGACTGTGCCTATTTAAAACAAGTTTTATTCTTGTGGTCATTTCTTATGTCCTGTGTGTGTGTGTGTGTGTGTGTGTGTGTGTGTGTGTGTGTGGTGACAGAGGAAGGAGGGTATTTGCGATGATGAGGCTCTCCAGATTACCCAGCAGCTTCTATCATCCAATCCTGACTTTGCTACCCTGTGGAACTACAGGAGAGAGATCCTAATGCACCTGGAGACTGTGAGGTTAGATCACTACCAGTTATCTTAACCTGCAGATTCACAGTGTAACACTTTTCGAATGGTAAATCATCAGAGATATGACAAAAGAATTGTGTTTTTGTTGTTTCTCGATGTGCGCTCCAGAGATGAGGATGAAGTGCAAAAGATTTACCAGGCTGAGCTGTCATTCCTGGAGTCTTGCCTGAAAGTGAACCCAAAGTCCTACGGCAGCTGGCACCACCGAGGTTGGGTCTCAACCCGCCTGCCCCGACCGGACTGGGCCAGAGAGCTGGGCTTGTGTGATCGCTGCTTGAGCCTGGACGACCGCAACTGTGAGTAATGGAGTCGAAGCAAGAGAGCTCAGAATTGTACAAATCTGGATCAGTTGCATTTGTTTGCAACTGATCTAGACCTGATAACAGTGTTGTAGTACTCGAGACCAGTCTCAAGACCACTTTTTGAACGTCTCTGTCTCGTCTTGGAGCAACCACATTTTTACTCGAGCTCGTTTCGTTCTCGAGTAAAGAGGACTCGGGATTTTATTTCAAGACCCCAACTGCATTATCTGATTTCTGTAGTGACATAATTTCAGTCAGGAACACTCTCGTCATCAGGCACGTGCACACATAGACATCAGAGGGGGCACCTGCCCTTTTTCTTCCTTGAGATAAAGTGCTCTTTTTTTTTTTAAATAAATTAATATATATACAGTATGTTTGTGCACAGCATTTCTGTCAAACAAATGTATGTATTGAATAAAAAATCCAAATATCCGGTCGGGAGATTAGACTTTGTTGAGTTATGAGTCAAATAAATTGGTAAGGAAGTCGGAGTTGAAAGAATGAATGAATAAATGCTTGCTTTATTTCGAACATGTAAAAGAAAAACAATATTAATACAATAAAAGCTAAAACAACAACACAATATTTTTATTTTTTATTATTAATAATAATTATATTATAATATGAATATAAATGGCCTTATATTTGTATCATATAGTGATACAAATTGTGTTAATATATATTTAATGTTTTGTTTAAAAAAAAGTTTTTCTTTTTAAATAAATAATTATAAGATGTTCCCTTTTTTTTTTTTTACACTGCCCCCTGCCCCCAAAATGTGTGTGCACTCTCTGCTCGTCATAGATTGAACCATTTATTGCAACAAATGGAGATACAGTTATGCTTGGCGCTGATGGCTCCGCTCTTGATAATGCTCCCTGGACCAGCCAAGCAGCATGCTAAGCTGAAACAGGGAGCATTATGCAGTTCATGCAGTTATTTTGTTCATAGGACTTTAAGTTTCATATCTTAAGGTACGCATTTCTGGATTTAAAAAAAAAATATATATATATCGGCCGATGTATCTGATTTTTAAATCATCAAATATTTGTATCGGTATCGGCCTTAAAAATCCTTTATCGGTCGGGCTCTACTGTATAAGTTTCATATCTTATATATCGTTTGTATTTTTATACATTTTATTTATCAGAACTTTAATATATTTTGATGTTCCTCTGTTCTGTTGTGACTATAAAACAAGTTTGTTTTTAAACTGCATTATCATATTATTTTAGTGAGGACTCATAAATAACTACAAATAACTAATGTTAGGGAAATCTGTTTATGTTTTGTTACGCGTTTCTGGATTTTTTTTAAAAATATATATCGGCCGATGTATCTGATTTTTAAATCACCAAATATTTGTATCGATGTCGGCCTTAAAAATCCTTTATCAGTCGGGCTCTAATATGAACTAACGCTAAGCTTAATCACTGTGATTGGATGTAAAACTTCCTGCTTCAAATGCAACCAGTAACTCATTTGAAATTGGTTACTGTTACATCTCTCACCGCCCCGGTAACACACACGTTCCAAATAAAGGGAATGCCGGAGACGGGAGAAGAAGCTCTGGCTGTTTAGGAGAAGTCAGCCAAATTGTCTGTATTAAAATTTGGCTGCCTAAACCATAAGGAGTTTATTTATTTTCTGTGGGTGTTTTCTATGGGAATGTGGATCTTTCAGATTAAATTGAGGAAGGCCTTTGGTTAGCTTTTTCCACCTTTTATCGTGCCGTGCAGTGCTGGGCTTGCACTAGTCTGGTCTTGGTCTTGTCTCGGTCTCGATGATGACTCTGTTTCGGTTTAGGTGTTCTGGACTACACAGCCTGCCTGATATGTCACTGCCCTCTTTCCATCCATGTCTCACACCGTATTCTCCCATTTCGACCAGTCCATTGCTGGGATTATCGTCGGATGGTTGTGAAGATGTCCGGTGTTCCCGTGGATCAGGAGTTGGCGTTTACCGATCGTCTCATCGGCTCCAACTTCTCCAACTACTCCAGCTGGCATTACCGCAGCACCCTGCTGCCGCTGCTGCACCCAGAGTCTCCCGAGCCCCATTCACCGTGCCGCGAGCCTCGCCGGGCCTCCTCTCCACCTTCCCCGCAAACCCACTCCCATCGCGTCTGTGAAGAGCAGCTCCTCAAAGGTAAACTCACCAACGACTCAAATGAATGGCCAGGTTGTGGAGTCAGCAATACCCACTAACAACAGACAGGGGGCAGTCTGAGGCTTTACAATGGCTGTCAATCGTAGTGCTTTACAAGTGGATGTCTGATTGATTGATTGATAGATAGATAGACATGCACACACTTACTTACTTACTTACTTACTTTATTTATTGATCCCCAAGGGGAAACTCAAGGTCCCAGTAGCTTAAAGACATCACACACAACATACACATACATCATAAACAGGATGATAACAAATCCACACGAATTATATGGACAATAAAAGAAACGATACTAAATAAAAAATCCACATGAATGTACTATAAGGGATGTATAAGCATGAGACTCTTGCAGTGACAGGGCAGGGACTGACCCTGTGATTCAGTCTGTATGGTAAGGTGCTCTATGAGAGTGTGTGTCATGGTGGTAGTTCAAATAAGTCCAACAGTGCAAGGATAAAGTCTAGAGACCAGCATTAAATATGGACAATATAAGAGAATAATGTATACATAGTAATATAAAAACTATAGCAGTGCAAGGATAAAGTTTAAAAAAAGACAGCTGTGAGTGCTGCTGTGTAATTCAACACATGTAGCATCTAACCAAACCCATTTTTATTTCAGAATATGAGCTTGTACAAAACGCTTTCTTCACTGACCCCAACGACCAGAGTGCTTGGTTCTACTATCGCTGGTTGCTAGGCAGAGGTATGTTCATCTGTAATTGTGTCTATATGTACACATATGTATACATGTTTAGAGCAGTTTTTCTGAGCATGCAAATAAATTATTTGCTGTTCTTTAGTCATGTATCAAACTCGTCTTTTCGACAGCGGAACGCGAGGAGATGATAAGCTGTGTGTACGTCAGTCGGGATGAGGAGAGAGTGGCCGTCGCCTTCTCTAGGCCTGTCAATGTGAGTGCCATCACTGTTTTTTCACTTATTTCTCACACTTTAACAATTGGTTACACACATTTCGCTATGCTGCGTGCACTTTTTAAATACTCTACACACAGTTGTCTTAACCAACATGCAGCTCAGCACTAGAGGATGGATACCCGACCTGGCGGTACCTGACGGGCCGGGCCGGGTTCGGACAGATATTTAGAAATGATGTTCAGGTTCGGGTCGGGCTCGGTCACATCAGCGTGATAAGGCATTGAACATTTTAAATTTGAAACCGCTTATTATGTAGGTGCGTGCCTGTGTTAACGTGAGCTTGTTGCCCCGTGTGCGCTAATGCGCTCATGTGTTGACATTTCCGACTGCCTTCCTACAGTTGCTTAATAAAAGCTTTCCACACAAACAAACATACATGTATCATTAGTATGAGGAAAAAAATTTGATTTTAACTGTCGGGCTCGGCCATAAATATCTTAATGCCTGTTGGGCTCGGGCCGGGCTCGGTTACTGCTCTGTTGGACGCAGGCCGGGCTCGGACAGAAAAATGCGGGCCGATCCGCACTCTACTCAGCACACAGCAACAGTTAATCTCAAATCAAAAAATGCAACCAAAACACTTCCTGGATCAACTCATGCAACACTGACAACATCGGTCTCCCAACAAGAACACTGTCACTCATAACACAATGACCTAAAAAAAACACTAACGGCTGGAAGCATTACAATATACTGTATATCACAATTGGCTTTGAAGCTTTTTTTTTTCTTTTTTATATTACAATAACAAGAAAGTCACCTCTTTACTGAATGGGTTGTCCTACCTTACAGTAAGTTACAGAAAGGAGTTCAGAGTTCTTTATTGTCTGTCGAGGGGACATTTGATTTGAAGTTGGAGGTACAAAAAAACAACAAAACCACAACACAATAAACAAGGCCTAAAACATCTTAGCAGCACACAACCAATAGATTGATTAAGAACAATTTCATCACCTAAAAATTGCACAGTGTGAAATAAATCCCTTGAGATTGTCTGGAGAAGGTGATTTCTAAAAGGGTCACTGAGAAGGCCCAAGTGACACCAACAAAAACTGTGCATTCAAGACTTTTGCAAGTTAACAGCTTTAATTTAATTACATCACACCTTAGGTCCTCTCTAGCCCCCAACCTTCCTCTTTCTTTGTGTTGGCATTCTAAACTCTATGGTTAACTGCTCCTCAGATCTCTGCAGGGTAAATCCAGACAGCTAGCTAGACTATCTGTCCAATCTGAGTTTTCTGTTGCACGACTAAAACAACTTTTGAACGTACACACTTTCCACCAAAACAAGTTCCTTCCTGAGGCTATTTTGCAGCGGCACCATGGCTCCGTCCGGGGCTTAGTGGCGCCCAAGACGATTGTGATTGGTTTAAAGAAATGCCAATAAACCACATCAGGTTTTTCTCCCATCCCAGAATGCTGTGTGGACTAGAGGTCTGGCTATGTGAGACTATGCTTGAGTGAGAAAACAATGTATGTGGGTGTGTCAGCGCAATAAAAAGTTCTCCACAGTTTAGTCCACACTGGCTGCTGTGTGCTGACTGTTTGAAGAGTTTGAACAAGTGAACTCTGTATTAAGAAGCGTGTGTAACCAACTGTAAGAATCTGTGATGTGGTGTCCTTGTGGTACACTGCTGCGTTTCCTGAGCGACCTCTCTTCTTGCCTCTGCTCTGTTAGGCGCAGTCTGTGGGCCTGCTGCTGGTCCTCGACGGTCAGCCCCAGAGAGTGGAGTGGAGGAGCGTCCACCCGCGCTTCAAACACAGCCCTGTCTGGGTATCCTTTTCCATTGGCCGATCACGCCTCCGATATTATCGTTGACTGTCACTGTGTGCTGCTGATTGAACAGGATACAGGTTTAACTCTCTGTTTTCCTCATTCTTTACATACCACATGCTGATAAGGAAGGGGAAGGGGTTCAGCACAAAACTTTAACCAGTGTACTGGAAAGGAATGTTATTATAACCTTTAACCGCAGATTTGTAGTGGGACTTCCTGTCATGGCTTTTTTTTAAGCTTTTCTAACTTGTCAGGGCACAGTGATACAGAGGACACCATGTTTAGTCTGACAGCTAAAGTACTGTAGATGCATTTTAGGAGGAAGGGGATTATCTCCAGCTCCAGGAGGGCTGTCTGTATCTGAGCTCGCATATGAGAGCTAGCAAAAAAATGGTGGTTTCATCCCAAAAAGGTTGTTGAATTCACTAGACACCATTTGAAAAACATGAATGATTCTGTCTTTAAAAATAATACTTATCTGAGGATAATTTCTGTAATTAACATGGAATAGTGGGTGTTAATATTTTGAGAAAACAAAACTTCTTTCACACTTTTTTGTATGTCATACTTTTGTTTACTTTTAATTCCCTATCCTAGGTTTGCTCGGTTTCCATGAAAAAGGATCTGTTGACATGCGAGCCGAGTACAGTGCCTTGCAAAAGTATTCACCCCTCTTGGCGTTTTTCCTATTTTGTTGCATTGAAACCTGTAATTTAAATGGATTTTTTTTTTGGATTCTATGAAATGGAGCTACACAAAATGGGAAACTATTGTGAAATAAAAAAAAATAAAAAAAGTGTAAAGTGGTGCATGCATACAGGTATGTACTCACTTGCTTTGCTATGAAGCCCCTACCAGTTACCTTTTTAGAAGTCACATAACTAGTTAAATAAAGTCCACCTGTAATCTCAGTCACATGATCAGTCACATGATCTCAGTGTGTCCCGAGAGGCCCGACAGTCAGCAACCCCACTAAGCAATGGGCGCCATGAAGACCAAAAAACCTTTCCAGACAGGTCAGGGACAAAGTTGTGGAGAAGTACAAATCAGCATTGGGTCATAAAAGAATATCGGAAACTTTGAACATCCCATTGGAGCACCATTAAATCCATTATTACAAAATGGAAAGAATATGGCATCAATCCAATTGAGAATCTGCGATATGAATTAATGATTGCTGCACTGTTACTAGTGGAACTCATCCAACTCGAAGGAGCTGGCACAGTTTTGCCTTGAGGAATGGGCAAAAATCCCAGTGGCTTGATGTGCCAGGCTTAGAGCCCGAGAGACTCGGAGCTGTAATCACTGCCAGAGGTGGCTCTACAGTATTGACTTTGGAGAGGGGGGGGGGGGGGGAATTGTTTTTTTTGTGTCTTATTTCTTGTTTGTTTCACAATAAAACAAATTTAGCATCTTCAAAAGTGGTCATGTAAATCAAATGATACATGCCTGAAATTATACCTCCCCTTTCTTATGCAAAACAAATGAATAAATAATTGATTACATTTTGTTTTTTTTAATACAACAAATCCAATTTAATTCCAGGTTGTAAGGGAACAAAATAGGAAAAATGTCAGGGGTTAATACTTTCACAAGGCACTGTAGCTGTTATGATTTTATCTGTATTTATTCATATCCATATTTACTCATAATCCCATGTTAATATTAGTTTTTTCATGGCGGGAGCAGATGCAGCTTTGGCCAGACACTTCAATTGTGGTGACTCAGTATGTAAATTCAGCATCATCTAATTATTTTGTCTTTAGATTTATATTTTAATTATGCTTTCTCTCAAACTAAATGCCAAAAAAATAAAATAATGTTTACTCGGTGATCTAAATGAATCTATTAAAAGCCTAGTTTGTGTAAATGACTGTTTTGCTAATCCATCGAGGATGTTATATTTATGTCATACTGCCCAGCTCTACCCGTCTGCTGTATTGGCATGAAAATGAGCCATGGACTTAGTATGCACCACGCTCTGGGACTGTGTGGCTTTCATGTGGGCTTCTTTTAAAGGTGGCTAATTGGAAGTCGAAATCAAACTCTTCCACGTGTTTTTCAACCTTAACACCGGCTCAGATCTGTGATCTTCCTCCTGGAACGATAAGCGACGTCACAAATGAGCACAACCTGACTGTGCACTGGACTGAAAAACACACTCACCGAGACTGTGCTCTGTACACAGGTGATGCACAGCGCGCGTCTTCACATCATCGTGTTCATGTTCCACAAATGTATGTTTCCTCAATGACACTGTAAACTTTCAACTTCCACAGGTCGGAGTGAGAGTTGGTGTCGGGACTCCGCTACGGATCAGGAACTCTTCAGGTATCGTCTTGGCTTAGCACATTCTGTAGTTTGTTTAAAAGAGTAAGCACTGAATGTGTTGTTTCTCTGTAGGAGTGAACTCTCAGTAGAGAAGACCTCAGTGTTACAGTCAGAGCTGCAATCATGCAACCAGCTACAAGAACTGGAGCCGCTCAACAAGTGTAAGTGATTTTAAAAAGCATCCCATCCACGTGGTTCCTTTTCCTTTACACAACCAAATCACCAACATCACATAAATACACAATATAAGTTTGCTGCCGCTGATGGTGATGCTTTCTGGTAGCCGTTGAAACACTCTGCTTGCCTTGGCAGGGTGCTTACTGACCATTATCCTCCTCATGAGGGCACTAGACCCTCTGGGATATGAAAAAGAGACACTTGCTCATTTCCAAACACTGAAAGTGAGTACCAACCATGTACAGTCTGTAACACTGACTAGGATATAGATCACTGACTGAAGGCTCTCGTTTTTTTCTCCCTCAGGAAGTGGATTCCATGCGCTCTGCATATTACAGTGACCTGTGCAGCAAGTTTATGATTGAAAACACCATCCTGAAAATGGAGTATGCTGAAGTGCGTGTCTTCAGTATTTCTGACAAGGTTGGTTCAGAACAAGTCGCAAATTCCGGGTTCCAGAAGTGAAGCCAATGCACGTTGTGCCTTTAACCTGCATTCTGACATTTCCAGCAGGGGGCAACTAGCCTGGAAATCCAGACCCAAATCCGAAAGAGTAAAGGTCTGGCAATGAGCAATGAAAATGGCCCAACTCGAAGGGCAGCACCAAGCATGCATTTGAAAATCTCACTGCATGCAATTGGATACCACTACGACCAATCACAACCACCAGTGGGTTTTCGCTAAGCCCCATACGCTTAGCTACCAGCGGAGCTAACTGGTAGATTAAACTCTTGCCGTATCCGTCTTCTGTTCCTCTTTTAGATAAAAAGCCAAGTCTAACTCGTTCATTGTAGCGGTCAAAGCCGTTTCAAACAACTGGTGTTCATCCGTAGCCATCTTGCAATGTTTACTAATGACTTGGACGTCACAGCGCTGTCGTCATCTGTTTAGCTCGCCTCTGGCCCGCCTATATCAGATACACCGATGTGATTGGTGCAGCTCGGCTACAAGGGCATAGTTAATGAGCATCACTACTGAATGCCAGAGTGACTCGCTGAGCAAATTCCAGTTGTGCTCTCACGAGAACTCTGGACTCAACTCCACTGACCTCCAAAATGAAGTCCGTTTCTATAGAAGTCTATGGGGAAATGAGCCTACTGACCTCACTTGATTGGAGCTTGTTTTGGGGTTTTGCCCATGTTTTCATCTTATAATTTGACCCTCTCACTTTGTTTTCACTTCATCAAAGTTAATCGGAACATTTGGGTCACCTAAAAATGTCATGTTCTGCCAACCAAGCTAGCGCTATTGTTAGCTGGTATTTTTTCAACCAGCAGTGTACTGCCGTACATGCAGATAAATAGCGGCAGTACCCGGAGGTCTGCGTTTACCCGCTGGCAAAACTACGGTGGATGACTCACCTCAGAAGGGTTTAAAATCAGCAACTTTTCCCTCTTTAGCGTTTAGCCTAGTGCAGGGCCATTGAAACATACACAACACTGGCTTAGACGCGTCATCCTCCCCAGCTCTGCCATTTTCCCCAAATATGGTCACTTCTGCCTCCAAAATACCAAGATGGCGACAGCAAAAATGCAAACTCCTGGCTTTGAAACGGCAGTCCACAAACCCATGGGTGATGTCACTGATGCTACGTCTATTAGTTATTTTTGATATTATTACAGTGAACATTACAAATGAATTAAATTAGCTTATTGTATGAAATGATCTTTACCTGCATGGCTGCCACATAGGGAAGTTCTGAAAAGTCATTTCTCACGTTTCTGTTTTCTTTTTTCTAACAGAACGTGACCACTTTATGCCACCTGGACCAACTGTTACTGGTTACCCATATCAATCTGTCCTCCAATCAGCTGCAGCGGCTGCCTCCTCAGTTCGCCATGTTGCAGTGCCTGGAGGTGATTAGGCTCCAATTCAAACCCAGTTATACGTCACAGTCCTACACCAACAGTGTTCCCTTTCTTCTGTTGTGTGTCCCACAGTTTGTAGATGACAGTAGGAAAGATACATATTGATTGCTCATTTTCTGGAATTTTTCACGCTTGCAGGTCTTGGAGGCTGATAACAACTCCATAGAAAATCTGGAAGGGGTGTTCCACCTTCCCAAACTGGAGGAAGTCCACTTGAAGAATAACAGTATCCTTAAAACCGATCATTCATATTCCATTGTTTGTTTGCTGGAGAATGTCCTGTTCTGGGTCTGTGTTTATCTCTCTAGCATCAGTGTCACAGAGATCAATTTATATTAAGGCCCCTATCTTGCACCCGGTGCAGCGCAGCGCAAAACCCAACGCAAGTGTCTTTGCTAGTTTAAGACCGATGCAGTTGTCAATTTCCCGTCCAGCGCCCACGTCGTTTAAACAGCAAATGCACCTGCGCCCATCTTTGCGCCCATGGGCGTGCTGGTCTTACAGGGAAGTGTGTTCAGGTGCATTCTGGGAGAATTGCTATCTTGAGGCAGCGGGAAGTGATTGCTCCATTGACCAACAAAAACCTGGTCTAAAGTCAATAGCGCACCATTTCATTGTTATTTTAACAGCAAATTAGTAAAATGCACCTAGGCTTATGCACAGTGTGCGCACACTATGCTTGTGACACACACACAGGGAAGCGCAGCAGCACACACACATGCAAAAGATTACAAATAAAAATATCACGGTGCAAATCCTCCATCATAACAGCAATGCTCCAAGGTCCAAACGTGCCTGGCTTTTAAAGGGAATGGGAGATGATCTCTGATTGGTTTATTGCATGTTACGCCCAAAACACACCTATGATTAATGTAAGTACTAAGTACAACCCTTTTGAACCATGCGCCCAGCACACCGGGACCCTTTTTTTCGCCGTCGACATGCCCTAGACACACCTGTGTCATGTGCTTCACGCCGTGCGCTTAGAACGTTAAAATAGGACCCTATATCTGTATTAGTCCTCTCACAGTGTACAAGTGACTCGAGACACGTGGGAATCAGTGCACGGCTCAACGCTGCAAAACAGCCCCGCTGAGGAGCGCGAGCAGCTGATGGTGTGTGAAGAGTGCGATGTAACAGATGCACTACACACAGTGTTGGTGTTTACAGAGTTTGTAGAAATTACAGCGTTAACGAGACTCTTCAGCTTCGATGCGAGATTAATTAGCTGTTTACCTGAAACTTTGGAAATAAAATCAGCGCTGCAATTTCGCAGAGCAAACAGCATCATTAAGATGGGAAGAGACACATAACAACGCCGCAGACTCCCTTTCCTTCACGCTTCACTTCCCCTGATACACTCAGGAGGAGTGAATGTTGTTTACAGGTTATGACCCATGAAACAAGGCTACATTCAAGTTTTGTTTTTGTAATGACAGTCAAATTTCAGTTTCAGTGCATACCTTCTAATGCAAGTTTAGGCTTTCAAGTTTTATATTTAGAAGAATTAATTAATGTCCCAGTGTCATATTTGACATGTGGCTCTTAGAGTGTTGTTGTGGAATATGTGCATCCTGTCTCCTTCTATTCATTGCTGCTAATGTGACTCACCACAGCACACGGGGAAGGTTTTTTTCCATTAACCCAAAAAAATGCACAGAAATCTCCACATTGGCAGATCTTCAGCCGCTGGCCTCCTGCCCCAAGCTGAAGCGCCTTGATCTCCGTGGCAACCCTGTCACTCAGACGGCCAATATCGAGTCGGAGCTGACCGAGCTGCTGCCCTCCGTCACAGACCTCCAGCTCTGATTGGACGGAATCACTGCCATCGTCGTCCCGCCGTTAGATTGTCCCTCACATTCTCTGGCGTGTTTGTTTGTGAAAGAGCGAGTGGGTGTTTTTCAGGCGTCTTGTGGCTGTTTGTTCCACTTGTTGGTTTGAGAGACTGTCAATGGCACCGATCCCTGAGGGTCTGAAAGCCTGATGCCTCAGAGTATATGTCAGAAACCTCTAACACCTTCAGCAAAATGTCTAGATGTGTGTGTGTGAGTGCATAATTACCAACGTTGCGTTTCTTTGTGTGCGCGTACGGATGTCCTTAATACAACACACCCAATTGCATGTGGAAACCTTGATAATGGAGTAAATTGACTGTATATGGATGGCCATGCTGCTATGCTGGCTTATTGCTTCCATTAGCTTTAAAACGGTTGAATAAAAAATAAATGCTACTAACTACCTAATGATCATAGCATTGCATAGTTCTCTTACACATTTTTTTAAAAGGTTGCGTAAAACATTTAATATATGACACTATACTGTTGCACAGTAAGTCACAGATCCAGTAATAAAACAGCACACATTGTGTCACTGCCTTCCTGTTCGTGTTTTCCTTTTGTTGTCAAAAATACAAATGAACATCTGATGTTCCTGAATGGATCTTTAATCCCTGCCCCATTCATGAGGCGGTTTAAAAGGTGTGCCAGAGTCACCTGGAGTGTGTCACCTGACTCAGCCTTCAGTTAGGTTACTGTCTTTGTTCATTTGTTTGCCTTTTTAATGTAATACATTTGACTTTGCGACATATCCGGTTGATGTTGGCCTTTTTGTCTAAGGAAACCCTTTAGGCGAGAACTGTCCTTTGGGTGTGTCTAATCAATTTTTTTTTAAGTATACCGCACGTTTTGGCTCATAACTCATGTTAGATTTGCCACCTGTAGAGAAACAACACTAAGAGTCTACGGGAGGGATTCTTAACATGCTTTGGCCAGGGGCCACTTTTGCAAAATGGCACAAGGCCAGGGGCCAGTTAAAGCAACACCAAAGATTATTTTCTCTTATTATATATTTAATCTAGTCACACATTTGAATCTAGAGTCAGTATTAGGGTTGGGTATTGTTTGGTTTGGATACCGGTGCTAAAGCGATACTTTTAAAACGGTACCGGTGCCTTAAAGGTGCCTGAACCGATACTTTTTAAGAAAGTAAAAAAAAAAGAAGGGTACTAAACAGTTGGCGACATTAAAGAATGGCTTGTTTATTGCTAAGGCCATATCAAAACGCCATTCAAGTGACAGCCTTTGTTGTGTTTGATTGCTAACTTGTAGCCAGCAGTGAGCCAACTTCATTATGTAGGTCCATTTTAATTAGATTGACATTATAGAAGTCTCTCGTTTAGGTTCTTGTAGGTTACTTCAGCCTCTAATCTACAATCAGGGATCATGCCGTGAAAATGTGATGCCTTACGCATTACGTCATTGTCGCAAAGTGACGCATGCGCAACTCACATCTGGACTTGGCTCACATCGGGTAGTGACACCCGTCAGAACGTGTGACTGTAGAGCCGTCATAAAGGCAAATTCATCTATTCATGTTTTATTGAATTGTTTTCAACCATTCAACATTTACTGTCCCCGCCCATTATTGCCTAGAGGCAAATCCAGTTGCCCAGTCCCATTAGGTCAGGTGTACAGACCCAGAGGCGTTTTCTAGGCTTATGGTGTGTTCACCCCAAACGTAAAGTAACTTTTTCACGCTGTGTGATTACATATTAAATCAATGCATAGATGTGAATTGGTACCAGGCAGCACCATTTACGCAAAATGGATTAGTGCAAAGTAGCACTGGAAGCGGCTGGGTCTCTGTCCGGGGATCCTCCCCTCTGTTAGCGTCAGATACGACGCAAAACCCCCCCTTCAGCGTGTGTGTAGAACGCACTGGGGAGAGCAGCAGCTACACGGCGCTTGAAGATGACGTAGCATTAAGAGCAACAACGGTAGCGAGTAGTATGAAAGCCCAAAAATCGGACTTTCACCCAGGAGACCGGGGTTTGTGTCCTGCATGTCACGTTTCCTAAACCCAACGTCCCGTTCTTTTACTAAACCCAACTATCCCGTTCTTCTTTTACTAAACCCAACTGTCCCGTTCTTTTACTAAACCCAACTGTCCCGTTCTTCTTTTACTAAACCCAACTGTCCCGTTGTTCTTTTACTAAACCCAACTGTCCCGTTGTTCTTTTACTAAACCCAACTGTCCCGTTCTTCTTTTACTAAACCCAACTGTCCCGTTGTTCTTTTACTAAACCCAACTGTCCCGTTCTTCTTTACCTAAACCCAACTGTCCCGTTCTTTTTTTACCTAAACCCACCTGTCCCGTTCTTCTTTTATTAAACCCAACTGTCCCGTTCTTCTTTAGCTAAACCCAACTGTCCCGTTCTTTTTTTACCTAAACCCACCTGTCCCGTTCTTCTTTTACTAAACCCAACTGTCCCGTTCTTCTTTACCTAAACCCAACTGTCCCGTTCTTCTTTACCTAAACCCAACTGTCCCGTTCTTCTTTACCTAAACCCAACTGTCCCGTTCTTCTTTTATTAAACCCAACTGTCCTGTTATTCTTTTCCTAAATCCAACTGTCCCGTTCTTCTTTTATTAAACCCAACTGTCCTGTTATTCTTTTCCTAAATCCAACTGTCCCGTTCTTCTTTTATTAAACCCAACTGTCCTGTTCTTCTTTTCCTAAATCCAACTGTCCTGTTCTTGTCCCGCGTGTCATGGAAACATAAGCCCACCCACAAGCTTTTCCTTAACCTAACTGCATCAAAAGTGACGCCAATAATCCCAACCAAGCGCGTTTAGATAAAGTGCGTTTAGATATGGCGCTAAAGGAGACTTTTAGCGTCAATAACAACGCCAAAGGCACCTGACCAAGCGTCCATATTTTATGCGATGGGAGTGAGAATGTGTTGCCCAAGGCTATTTTGCAGCGGCAGCCCCGCCCAAGATTATTGTGATTGGTTTAAAGAAATGCCAATAAACCAGATCAGGTTTTTCTCCCATCCTGGAATGCTGTGTGGACTAGCCAGACCCTCCTCTGCAGCTCTGTGGAGGAAGGTCTGGCAAAGCGAGACTAGCTAAAAACCGATCTGTGCTTTTACAGTCAAATATTCATGCCAAGATTTTATTGGTAAGGTCTCTGTAATGACATTCCTGCCTTTGTTGTTTCCGTTTCCAATGGCATCAGACAAATATTTGTGTGATACTCGACTTGACACTTGCTCAGTTTCCCTCTGAATGATGCAATAAAATCAGGCTGCTTTTGTTAAGAGTTGGCCAATCACACAGTTGAGAAACTCAGTGAAAACCAGTCAGTGTGGATAACTCAGTCAACTAAGTCATGTCATATTATATAGACTTGACGCAAAAGTAAATGGGAACCCACTCCCTAAAGAAGAAAACAAATCAGTGATGGCTGAATTCCATTTAGCTGCTTCAGTCCTGGTATTGTGCAAGCTGGCTGAATGCCATCACTCCCTGGGACATTTGAATAGAGTGGAGTCATAATTTTGTTAGTAGCTTACACCTCTAATTTAATTCTTCTATGGTACTGTAAGACTTAATGTAACACCCTTTCCTTCTACTGTATATGTACCTGATTGTATTTTTCAACAATAAGTGATCTTGACTTACTCCAGATTCCTTGTGAGAGTTACTTTGAAAGCTGTTCTTTCTGAGGATCGTCTGATATACAGGTAATGAATGAGTCAATAAATGAATTAATTCAGGACAGGGCTGAGACAATAATAATACTAATTATAATAATAGTTAATGGTTAACAAGCCATAATTACTTTTCTAACACAACCTTACATGTTTTACATCTTACAAGTTTAATAGTGTAAACATAAAGGCATTTAATAAATAGTTACTATAATCAAAGAGATATCACACTTTTTTTGCTTAATATGGTTAAATGTAACATTCAAAATGTTTACTTGGCTCCCTGCCAAAATGATTTCAGTTGTTGCTTTCGGAGAAATATGTGACCTGACTGCTGTCTGTGCAGCTGGAAGGCGTGGCACTGTCTTGGCTCCCAAGTTTTAAAAGGAGGTCTGAACAAAGTCGCGAAACACAAAGACACAGCGAACAGAAGAGTTCTTCCTCCAGTCTGCATCGTCTCATTTTGTCTGCTGTTCAACTGAGTGAGTTTGAACCAGTTTCACATGTAGCTCTGTCTATATACAGCCTGATAGTTAGGCCTTTGATTTATGACTTTATGTTGTTAACATGTTTACTCACGTTCAAACTTGTCTCCTGAGCAGAGTGCCACTCGGATTTCATGGCAAAGTACTTCACCTGATTTATAGGAAAATGTGTTTTGCATGCCACTATTTGACTGGAAGGGATCCTTTCCTCACAAAATGTAAAATATCATATGTGGCTCCCAGCAACATAGATTTGGCCGACAGCTGCCACATTAATATCTCATTGAGTGTAGCAAGCCAGAATAATACAGCAATATTGTCAGACGATGTAAAAGGGTCAAACATTTACAGGACTTGGCTCAGGGATAAACACAAATACAAAGTAAGTGTTTGTGTGTTGAATTGAACCCTGTGAATGCTTTAATTCTGAAGTCATCAGTTAAGGTCCCACGTTGTAGTTCAAAATGAGTTTGACCCAAGGCAACTGGTCATGAGTGTAGCCGAGGGATGCTTACTGGATCACCACCCTCTCGGAGGAAAATATCCAAACTTGGATGAATAGTATTCTATATTTGCTGCTAATATCATGGGAGTCATGGGAACTTTAACCCACTTTATTTGACATTTGACAAGCTTTTCTATTGAAAAGTATGCATGATTCAGCACATACACATACATGGGCTCATACAGCATGTTGGGCACCCAGACATGTGCCCTGGTCCAGAGGGAGCCAGAGGAAGTTGCACTGAGTAGTGAGAATGTAGATAGATAGATAGATAGATAGATAGATAGATAGATAGATAGATAGATAGATAGATGAAATAATAATAGGATAAAATATAAGAACAAATAATTTAAAATATATACAAGTTGGGAAATAAAAATGTACAACTGTTTAACTAGTATTGATAAAGCTGTAGATAAACCTACTGTGCAAGGTACACTTAGTGCAGTTGTGATGTATATGAGTCTTATCTCACACCCAGTGATGAAGTGTTAAAAAGTTTAATTGCCTGTGGTAGGAATGATTTCTTTTAGCGGTCTGTGCGACATCGAAGCTCTCGGAGCCTCTTAGAGAAGGTGCTCCTCTGTTGGACCACTGTGGGGGGGTGGAGAGGGTGGTCGGGGTTATCCATGATATATAACAGTTTGTTCAGTGACCTCTTCTCCAACACAGCGGATGATGAAGCGATGAGAATCTCATATCATAGCAGGTTCAGCTGTCGGGCATCTAATATGTCGCTGCTGTCACTGCTGTGCAGCTTGTTGAGGGTTACTGTACCCCCTTATCTCACTGTGTTAGTTTATAGTGCAGTGAAAACATTATGTCTAACATATTATTGGATGCAGTAGTAAGTAAGTGTTTTGTTGTGTATGTGGGTGGGTGTGCCCCCTTTTTGGATCTAAGATGCCATGTTAGCAGACTGTAATCTCAACCATATGGAGCACAATTCCAAGCAATCTTTTTCCTGATGCAGGTGCTGTGGTGGATTTCATTTTGACTTATAAGTCCCTTGTGAGGGCCCACCCTGCAGTAAACTTTCACAACCTACTGAGGCTTCCAAGTTACAATCATTGTGGAGTTGAAAATACATTAGTGACGAGGCTAAAACAGAGCTAGATCTGGTTAAACATACATGCTAGCAGCATGGGATGGAACGTTAGACAGTTGGCCTGCCACTTTGGTCCAGATACTTAATGGATTGCAATGAAACTGTGTACAGACATTCATGGTTCCCAGAGGATGAATGCTGCTGACTTTGGTGATCCATTGACTTTTTTTTCTAGCGCCACAATTTATTGAATCACATGTACACATATTCATGTCCCCCTCAAAGTGAATTGTTGTCACTTTTGTGATCTCTATCGCTCTCATCAGGTCCAAATTTAAATGACCAATGTTTCAGTTTATCACCAATTACCTGCAAAAGTAATGAAATTCCCATCAGCCTCAGCTTTATTTCGTGCTTAGTGCTGATTAACAAATGTTAGCACGCTAATGCGCTAAACTAAGATGGTGAACATAGTAAATGCCTGCTAAACCTCTGCTGAGGCTAGTGGTTAGCACAGCCTCACAAAGCTAGCATGGCCTCTTAGTCTTCCATCTCTATGTCACTACAATACATCATTGAATGCAATTTGGGAATAAATATACTGTATTTTATTGACTGAACATTTTAGCTGCTAAGCTATTAAAATGTGAAGTGCGTTACTGTTCCCTATTCTGTGAGAGAAGAATCTACCTAAAGCTATCGCCTAATACACATACAGTATTAGTTAGCATGTTTATCAGGTTATGTATTTTTTATGCAAATTGTTTTCTTAAGCTGATTAGCCTCCTCTGTCACTTAGCAGTAAATGTATGACTCACAATCCTAAACTGGTAGGAGGAAGCGTTTTCTCACCTACTAGTGTCTGTTCATTCATTCATTGTACTCGCTGTCTCCACTTCATTGGAATGTGAATAAGGAGTAAACTGATTGTCTGCCTTGCATGGCCTTATCTGAGCCTGTTTGGTTACCACATAAATGTCACTGTTGCCAAGGAATGTAAAGTGTGTGCTTTCAGCCGTATTGTAGCATTTCTTGGAAGCTGGAATTGCCAGAAAGATGCCAGTCAAATTAGAGTGAGGGGAGCAAATGATAGGCGAAATGAGAAGAGGGAGAAAATTAGCATGAAATTGGATGGATTTAAGTTCATGCATTTTTCTTCAATTCCTTGGCTCTCATATAATTGTGACTCTAAAGCATTGTGTTTTGATCTTTATATAAAAAATAGTGAAATTGGTTCCAAAGGGGGGGTGGCAGCTGCTCAGTCTGTAGGGAGTTGGGTTGGGAACCAGAGGTCACTGATTCAGGTCCCCATACGGACCAAAGAATGGTGGTGGACTGGTAGCTGGAGAGGTGCCAGTTCACCTCCTGGGTACTGCCAAGGTGCTCTTGAGCAAGGCACCGAACCCCCAACTGCTCGGGGCAGCCTGTCCATTGACAGCTGCAGCCCCCCCACTCTGACATCTCTCCCTTAATGCATGTATAGGTACTGAGCATGTGTGTGTAATTCAGGCCTGTGTGTAATGTGTATAATAACAACTGAGTGAAAACTATTCATGCAGGATTTATAAAGTATAAATTATTGTTTATTATTATTATTATAGCACAGTTATGAATCAGAGCACATGCTGACCTCCATAGAATAATGAAGATAATGAAATGAAAAATGATAGTCGTATGATTTATTCTCTGTTTAGCAGCAATATTAGTGAATCAAATTAGTATTCATGTGATATTTTTACTGCAAGAAAAAGCTTTTTCATGACATGATTACATTCTCTTTGTAATCAGTTACATCATCAAAATATCAGTACAGTAATTTCAGTTATATGTATTTGACTGTATCAATACCTTAAAGCTCTAAATGAACAGAAGAAAGAAGGGATATTAATGTGACATATATATATATATATATATATATATATATATATATATATATATATATATATATATATATATATATATATATATATATATTTATACTTCCCTTCAGTTATAAAAACGTAGCTTTTCTATGTCTCTATATATCTGTGATTCCCAACATATATAATATACTCAGATTGGAATAATCTACCTGTAAACATGCAATCCAGTCTATCTCTCCACGCCTTTAAAAATGCCCTTTTTTCCTATTACAGTACCAACTGTACCTGTCCATAATCTTCTACAACACCATGATAACACCTCTTCTAATATTATTATTAATATCCAGTTTCATTATTGCTCTGCCTCCAACTTGATTATGACTAACTGATCATGATGTTCTTTTTTTTTTTGGTCTGTTTTCATTTTGTTAACTGTTGTGTCTAATTATGAATGTACTGTATATTTATTTATTGTTAAGGACCCCCTCGAAAACGAGATGCTGCATCTCAAGGGGTTACTCCTAATAAAGACATTTTCAACATATAAACACATAATTGATAATAATTTATTAATAATGAATAATCCAGTGTCACCTGTTTGTAATCAAACAGCCAGTAAACAAAAAAACTTTACACAAAAATGGATGAAGCATCTTTCATTGTTTATCGGGGGCATTCCGTGGAGCAACAAGCTCCTTATCTTTTGCCAATGAGTACGATAAATGGTTGTTTTTTTGGAATGACGACTGCAAAGGAGGTAATCTTGTGAGTGTTAAAAATGGACAATGTACCTGCATATGATTTGGTAAGGACTATTGTGTTGTGTCCAATGCAAAGCACCACTTACCGTGTCATTGCGTTTTACCTTTTTTTTCTCAGGATGCCTGTCACAACGCGATCAATCAGAGGATCTGGTGTGGGTCGGTTTCCAGCTGTGACTCTCGGATTTGGGGAAGACACAGAGGAAGAGAAGGAAGTGCCAGAGGAAAGCAATTCTGTGAAAGAAAATGCATGTCGGAGGTGGCTGCGTAAGGTTTGCCCGTGCTGCTGTCCCAAGCCAAATGAGGATGACATTACGAACACTTTGGTCACGGGGACTGATGATAAAGAGGACGGGAAAAATGGCGAGAAGCCTGAGACTGGTGACAGCGAGCTTGATGGTAACTGGCAGCTCAGAGAACTCACAATTGTGTTATTTATCAACCAAAGTCACTGCCGGCCACGAGAAAGACTTCACCCTCATATATTTGTTTTTGTTTTCACAGAACTCCTCCTTAAAGTGCGATCAATAGACCTGATGAAAAGCAAATCAGGGGGGAACCGCACAGAGCACCACACAAACCTCTACCAAAGGGATGACTTTGTTATTCGCAGAGGACAAACTTTCCAGATGTGGATTACCCTGTCTCGACCCTTTAACCCCAGCACTGACAAACTTCACCTACAACTTAAAACAGGTTAGTCCGAATCCTTGGCA
The DNA here is from genome assembly GCF_008315115.2 of Sander lucioperca. Taxonomy (NCBI): domain Eukaryota; kingdom Metazoa; phylum Chordata; class Actinopteri; order Perciformes; family Percidae; genus Sander; species Sander lucioperca. The sequence continues at coordinate 26,714,857 of NC_050183.1, forward strand.
GAAGCAGTGTAGTGCTTTCCTCTATACAACCCACAAAGTGTTGCCATGTGTTATGGTTCTAAATAGACACCAGAATAACATTATAAAAATAAAGACTTTCAAAACAACTAGGATTCCATACGCAACATCAATGCAAGTAAATGCAAAAGTAATGACCCACATGTCTCGCCTCTGAGGCCAAGTGTGAACCTGGATTCTCGGTGAAACGCTGTGCAGAGCTGCACATACATGATAATGAAGTCCTCCCTCTATCGGGGCAGTCACGGGAAGGAGAGGAAGGTGAAGGGCCGAGGGCTGTGAGAGGGAAAAAAAGATGTACCAGAAGTTTTGTTTTAAACTGTTAATTCAGCTGCTTGTGTGTGTGGAGCTATTTAGATTGTGTTGCATTCATGCATGAGATAGAAAGACTTATTGAGAGAGAGAGAGAGAGAGAGAGAGAGAGAGAGAGAGAGAGAGAGAGATTTTCATGACAGTTACTATTGCTATGGTAACAGTTCTGGTTGCTATGCTCCAGGGATAGAGCTTTATGTATGCCGAGTCCTTAGTCTTGTTTTAACCCATTGTGTTGTCTTCGGGTCAAATTTGACCTGTTTTCAAAATATCTATATCAGAAATATGGGTTATTCTTTAACTACCTAATTTGAATTACCCAAAAATAACATAGATGATTCCATACAACGGGCTTTGCAAGTACAACAAAAGATAGGATCTCTTTTTTCATTGAATTTTGGGTGTTTCGAAACAGTATCCTCACTGAACGTTGACATATACAAGTCTGTGATTGTCCTTCCTTCATATATTATAATATTAGTCTAAATAATTCATAATTTCTGCTTTTTTAAAATCAAGAATTAGGTAATTTCCTATAAATGAGGTTTATTGACCATGAATTCCAAAAATAAGTGTAAAACTAGTGGAAATAAGTTTGTTAGTGGTGTTTATACATGGTAGTGAAAAGAAGCGTTAAACATCAAAAAAAGTGCCAAAACATGAAAGTGTCGAAAAAAAGAGACAAAAATGTCAGAAAAGTGTTGATTTTCAGTTTTGACCGGGGAGGACCCACATGCATGGTCGAATGGAAGACAACACAAGGGTTAACTAAAAATCCAGTCTGCTGACAATTCAGCAGCGCTGCTTCCACCACCAACTGTCTCTGCTCCCTCTCCTATACTGTAAGGCGGAGAGGATCCTACAATTATAGCTGTGTGTGATAACGAGAAGAGAATAATTACAATGTTTCTTTTACAGAAGGACTGCGTATATATATCAGAATTTTTTTTTTTTACCCTTACGACCCTATTCAGTGCATGACACTAGAGAAACATTTATGGCTTATGAATGGTTGCTATTTTGCAAATAAAGTAACCAAAATAATGGCAGAATTTGTTTCCAAATGATATTCTATGTTTCAAGTAGGGTTTTAACCTATTAAGTCCACAATGTGATGTTATGACAAAAAAGTACAACACTGATCATGAATAACCCAATAGTTTTAAAAAGCCATCTCCCATACCAGCAACAAGCAGGACAATAGAAGCTGCACATTATGACAGTTTTTAGTCTTTTGAACACCCTGCCACCACTCTGGAAATGGTGGCTTTTCATTTTTAAATGAAAAGGGCCATTTCTCTGCTGATATCTCACTTCAAACCGTTTGTAACCGAGCTCACAGAACTCTGTACTCAGTCCAAACACTGTATTCTGAGACACAAACCCCCACAGCATGACAACACAAGTGTAGTTATTCAAAATTCAAGTGAAAGTCAATGACAGTTAAAAGCTTTGACTGTGTGCTTTGAGCTGCGTTTCAAAGTCTGAAGCCTCCCTATCGGCTCAGAGCGGCTGCACTTTTCATAACACCTGACAGAATGATAATGTGGGGCAGATTGAACACTGACAATTGCTTTTCTCAGAGTCTTACCTGTTGCAGGGCTGAAAACGTAAAGTTGTTCCTCAGGGGGGTAAAGGCCCTGGAGTCAGTAGAAAGAAAAGGATGCATCCCGCTTGGGAGTAGACTGTATTGCTTCTTAGATAATGAGATATGTTGGGTGAAAAGTTGACATTTTACGGGGGGTTTATGGGCCCCATCAATACAGGGGGCTGCCACATTATGTGCGTTGTTTTGCTGGAGCCCCCTGCGTTGGCACCCCTGTGGTGTCGACAGACTGGCTCCATTCAAATCATGAAATTCTCCAATGCAGGTCTGAATGCGGCTTAGGCTTCATCCTCATTTGATGTTAATATGCTTAGAAAATTTCATGGAAATGCGGAATGGAAATTATTTTAATATTGCTTGTGCAAATGTAGAATTTTAGCCTGATTCTGATGTAACATAAGGACAGGAAGTCACCGACAAAAGTAGGCTTCAATTTCTTGGCCAGTGTAATGCAGTGGCTCGCACGTTTCTCACAGCAGTTGTTTTATTCATTTCTTTGGAGGCAGCTCCAGGTTCTTATTGCCTCACACAATCAGTAGTAAGTCTGCCCAAATAAACATCTCATGATGAAATTGCAGCATGGTGACTCGGTTCTGTTAAGACATTTGTACACACAGCAACAACCACAAAAACCAGAGAGGGCTGTAGTTTTATACACTCAGTTTAGGGGGAAAGCTCTTGTAGCTGGATATAATGTTGGAAATTGTGAGTTTCTTTATTACAGTTTTTTACAATCACTTTGGCACTAATTTCAAAACTCTAGACACAAAACTCACAACCAATGATCAAAATGCACATTTTTCAAAACTCGTTTCAATTGCTTGGATACAATACACATAAACCAAAGATCATGTGTTCATTTAACAAAGATCACCTGTTCAATATGACACAACTTAACATCAAAGTACTACTATTTCAAAAAGCAATTCACACATTACATTTCAGATGATTGTCTATTAATTTCATTACAATGATCTAACTATCAATTGATACAACTGCTCAAAATGATAAGTAACCGTTGCATTACTCTTAATGACTAGTTGTATGGAAACAGACAAACAAGACTCCATGTTTAGATCATGAAAGTTTCAAGATAACGAGATTCATTGTCACCAATTAGTGTGGAGCATGAACCAGTTAGACTACTTTATCTATGGATGTAATATTTCATCATCATTCTTTACTGTAATGTATTACTGTTTATCAGACACTGTTTCTATGGTCCCATGTACCACCTTTGAGACTATTTACATTATTACAGTTTTTTACAATCACTTTGCTACTAATTTCAGAACCTTGACGTCATTTTTCAAAACTCTAGACACAAAACTCAAAACGATCATCACTTGTAACACAGGCTGTCCAATGTTCAAAACATTGCATTGTGCATTCATATCTTTAAATAAATCTTGCACTTGCGCAATCATTGGTTCAAAAAACAAATTTATTGTGAAATACCATTGAAGCGTTACGTTAGATCACCCACACACAAGCTACCCATAGTTTCACTGGGTCATCGTTCGTACAATCATTAAATATTGTAGTACAAAATAGGTGATATATGTTTCATTATGGTACTAGATGTAAATACATCCCTGTAAAAGTACTGCAGTAGTAGAGCGAATACTACAGACAAACCTGAAATGTATTGATGAAAAACAATACAGTACAATCACAACATAGGTTTATTTGAATCAAAGCAAAATAATTAGCTACAAAATAGAAAAGAAAATACAGTACTGTAAAACATCAAATGCAGTGTTCCTCAACTTGCTTGTACTGTAAAAAGCAAAACAAAGAAGTGATTACTGTACTTCTACATATTCATCAACTTTGTCTTGTGGATTTGGCCACAGGTTCTCATCTACATTGCAATTAGAGAAACATCTTGGAAAAAACCTTCGGGCATGGCGAACAATGTGGTACGAGTATATATAAGTATATGTATATATACAGTATATGTATATATACATATACATATACTTATATATACTCGTACCACATTGTTCGCCATGCCATGCCATGCCATATATATATATATATATAAAGTAAATATCTCAATCATCAGTAACGTGTTGGCAGAATTGGACTAGCAATTCCAAGGGCCTGCATGCATACAGTGCAGTACTGTCAATACTGTAAATAGTCTGAAAGGTAGTACATGGGACCATAGAAACAGTGTCTGATAAACAGTAATACATTACAGTAAAGAATGATGATGAAATATTACATCCATAGATAAAGTAGTCTAACTGGTTCATGCTCCACACTAACTGGTGACAATGAATCTCGTTATCTTGAAACTTTCATGATCTAAACATGGAGTCTTGTTTGTCTGTTTCCATACAACTAGTCATTAAGAGTAATGCAACGGTTACTTATCATTTTGAGCAGTTGTATCGATTGATAGTTAGATCATTGTAATGGAATGAATAGACAATCATCTGAAATGTAATGTGTGAATTGCTTTTTGAAATAGTAGTACTTTGATGTTAAGTTGTGTCATATTGAGCAGGTGATCTTTGGTTTATGTGTATTGTATCCAAGCAAATGAAACAAGTGTTAGAGTTTTGAAAAAATTTGTATTTTGATCATTGGTTGTGAGTTTTATGTCTAGAGTTTTGAAAAATGATGTCAAGGTTCTGAAATTAGTGCCAAAGTAAAAAAGTAAAAAACTGTAAGACTATTTACTGTATTGACAGTACTGCACTGTATGCATGCAGGCCCTTGGAATTGCTTGTCCAATTCTGCCAACTCATTACTGATGATTGAGATATATAATGTATATATACTTTATATATAAAGTAATGTATATATATACTGCTCAGTGATCAGATCAGACTGGGGTTGTACCGGGCAGCTTCCAGGTATGAATGTGGAATTGTGTGAATGTGACAGGTCGTCGTTGCAAATGAGAATTTGTTCTCAATCGACTTACCTGGATACTGTAAATAAAGGTTAAATACAGTAAATAAATAAATAAATATATATATATATATATATATATATATATATATATATATATATATATATATATATATACATATATATATATATATACATACTTGTACCACATTGGTCTGTAGTATTCTCTCTACTACTGCAGTGTGTGTGTGTGTGTGTGTGTGTGTGTGTGTGTGTGTGTGTATGTGTATGTGTATGTGTATGTGTGTGTGTGTGTGTGTGTGTGTGTGTGTGTGTGTGTGTGTGTGTGTGCGTGCGTGCGTGCGTGCGTGCGTGCGTGCGTGCGTGCGTGCGTGCGTGCGTGCGTGTGTGTGTGTGTGTGTGTCTGGATAGTTTCTATTTGGTTTCTGTTTATTCAAACTCCACAAAGTAGGAATGCAGGTGTGGCTTAGATTGGCGGAGGCCAAATGAGGGCATGGTAAGAGCAATAGTTTCCACATGCTATACTCCTTCACATGTCTCCTCTCACTTTCTCAGGGCCACTGCCATCAGTGTCAAAGGGAACCCTTGTAACCATCCCTTTGGTGGAGGAGTTGGAGGACGGTCGTTGGGAGGCTGCTGTTGTGAGACAGGATGACAAAAGGATAATGCTCTCAGTGAATTCTCCCCCCACGGCGGCCATTGGCCGATATCAACTCACAGTGGAAACACATTGCGCAAACGGCCAGGCTGTTTCCAACCATGACCCAGCCAATGACATCTACCTGTTGTTCAACCCCTGGTGTGAAGGTAGACACAGGATAACAAAAAAGCATCTAAGACACATATAAGGTGGATATTGTTGCTGTCAGGTGAAAACCTTATATGTCCAAAAGTGTTGTTTTTTCAGAAAATGAAAAAAGGCTAAGTGGAAAACATTGTTTTGAGCGATTTACCTCAGTCGAAGTCAGATGAAATCATCTTGTCACTGTTTAAATATTTGTAAAACCCACAAACAGACATAAAGGGTAACTGATAGCATTGATTTATGAAAGAAAATATAACTTATTAAATATGAAGATACAAGGTTTCTGCCTAACAGCAACAATATATCTAGTTCATATACTACAAAGGGTGGTCAAAATAACAGAAACACCTTACAATACAGTCAAATAGCCCTGTAGTAAAGATATATAATATGTTTTAGTAAGGCTAGCTGTTTCCCTGTTTTCAGTCTTTAAAGGTCCAGTGTGTAACATGTTTAGTTGTTCATTATCAAAATCTGTGTTGCCCATTCACAAAATTGTCCTTTTTCATGAATATTTACCACCACCATCAATTCCAAGTATTCCTTTTGGCTTGAAATGTTACATTTGCATTCGCATGAACTGGGGTATACGCTCCATATTCATGCTCCATCTTGAAATACGTTAGCTGGTAAGGGACATACAGGACATACTGCTCCGCCTTTCGCATTTTCGCTGTCACATGATAAACTCACAGGTGCTGCTAATGCTGCTAATGGGTATCGTAGCTTCCCGGCTCCGGCAAGTTTGAAGAAGGAAACATGGAGGACCACACGTATTCAAAATCCAAATTTCAGGAACAGGAGTCTTCTTCTTCGCCCAGAAAAAGAAAAATGATATTGAAAAGAGCAAGAGACCGGCTTTTTGAAGTGTGAAGGCTACCGTAGCTGTAATACGTACTTTGAACTGCGTGGTGCGAGAGAGTTGATTGCGATATATGATCTCAACGCTAGATGGGAGAAATTCCCACACATTGGACCTTTAAGCTAAGCTAAGTGGCTGCTGGCTGTAGCCTTTTATTTAACAGACAGGCAGTGGTATTATTCTTCTCATGTCAAGCGTATGTTTAAAAATGTCTAACTATTTCTTTAAAAAAAAAAAAACCCCACAAAGGAACAAAAAGTGATATTCCCATTTTTATACCATACCCTCTGAAATAGTTTATAGGACAATTTCAACTTTCTCTTGTATAGTCCCTTGTCAGTCTTACAAGCTTTTCGTCTTGACATGGCCACAACAGTGTTCACTAACATTTCTAAAACCAACAATTTTAGAACGTCTTAAAAAAGACATACGACTACTGCAGCTTTTGTAATTGACAAAAATTCACATAAAAGTTCAATATTCAAAATGAAAAGTTGTTATTTTCCAGGATTTAACATTTTTTTCTTACTTGTTCACTGTCAGATGACGCAGTGTTCATGGATTCTGAGGTCGAAAGGCAGGAATATGTCCTGAATGATATCGGACGAGCCTACTACGGTACAGAGAATCAAATTGGAGAGCGGACATGGAACTATGGACAGGTGGGTGGTTTGTGTGATCTTTCAGTGTTTGGTGAATAGACTGAGCAGTAAAAAAAAAAAAACTGACTGGCTCTCGCCACCCTCCCTGTGTTTTCTCTGTTTTGGTTTCAGTTTGATGATGGGATTCTTGCTGCTTGTGTCTTTGTCCTGGAAAAGAGTGGAACTCCCCCGTCTGGTTGGGGAGAACCGGTTAATGTGGTGCGAGTCATCTCAGCCATGGTGAGACTGCACTTACTATTTCTTCACCTGATCTACCTACCTTAATAATTCTCTTCATAATGTGTTAGTATACAGGGACCATCCTGCTTAGTACCATGTCAAATCACCTGTGGCCATGATAACACTTTCCACACATCCCAGCAGTGGCTCAGCAGGATACCTGTAGCATCCTAGGGTCTAAGCTGATGGATTTTTCTCCTTTTTGAGCACTAGTGCAAAATGGTACGTTTAGACAGAAAGTCTTTGCGATGCTCTGCTGCCATAATGTCATTGTCAACAACTTCTGGCCCAGTTGCCATTACATTTTGTACAGATATGCATTGTTCCTAGTCTGGCTATCACCAGACCAAGCTCAATCTTTTAAGATTGAACATTAGTCTGCTCTGGGGATCTGGGGAGTCTGCTCTGTATTTTCTACTGCACAAGAGGCGTGATCAACGGGCATAGTTCAAATGACTCTACGCAATTGGATAGTCCTTCAACCAATCAGACCAACTATCCGGGTGACATACTTTGCAGAGGTCAGTAGTAAGGCAAACACATCCTTCTTTTGTAGGAATTGTTCCAGGACAAGTTTCTGTTCAGTTTTCAGAGAAAACTTGCCTTTGAAATCTTTTAAAACAGGAGCGACAGTGGCATCAACGGGTTGCTGCGCTTCGGTGGCCGCCATGTTGAATGTAAACAAAAAGCTTCTCTATCGTCATTGTGTTAAACCCGCCAATAGCGCGCCAGGTGGATAAGCCAGTTTGTGATTGGTCCCCGCAGATTTCTAACGGAAGCAGGATAGAAAAATGTACAGGTTTCCAACCTGAGCTGCAGGGTGAAATCAAATTGCCGGCAGATCGGGCTGGCTTTACCCAGTCTACATTGTTCCCAGAGGATGAATCCTATTGATGGTGATCCCGACTTTTTCTCGTTTTACCATGAAGTTGACATGTTTTTTTCTCAACAACTATCCAACATATTGTTGCGATTTGTACCATTTATGTGGCACGCACATTCATGTTCCCCTCAGGATGAATTGTAATAACATTGGTGATCCTCTGATGTTTCAGCATCAAACATCATCAGGTCAAACTTTTAAATTTGTCCAATACTTTGTGACCAAATACATGTGAAACTAGAAGGGCACTCAGAGAGCGCAGACCTTTGCCAAGGCATGCCCTAGCTAACATTCCGCCTTGAGGGGCCCTTCACGTAAATTTTCCGAGCCGGGGCCTAATTTTCCTGATTGTTCTGACATCACCGAATGAAGCACAAATGCCCTATCTCGCAATGTTAATAAAAGTTAAACAAAAATGATATGTGTATCCACCCCAAGGGCGTAACTTTGGGTTCAACATTGGGGGGGTTAAGATCTCTAACTATCTAGGGAGGTCCCGGGACATGTCTGCATGTATTTAAAGAACGCGAAAAACAAGCTCAAAGCACCTGCATGTCATAAAAAATAAATAATAATCATTGTTTCATCTGCTTTATTGAATGTAGTCAAGAGTGAAATACTGTATGTATCACTAACTAAATGAAGTCAAGTTTATTTAAACTGTTACTTTGTTCATGTTCCTGTCAGAGAAGAAAGCATTGTCTTGTTCAGGCAGGGATGTTTTTTTTTTAATGTATACTACAGTTTACAGTTTATAGCTTCAAACTCAGAAGTATAAAAAAACAACAACACGTTCTTCTTTTATCCAGATCAATTCACCTGATGACGGTGGTGTCTTGGAGGGAAACTGGTCAGGAGACTATTCAGCTGGAACTAGTCCAACAGCTTGGAGTGGGAGTGTGGAAATCTTGAAACAGTACCATAAAAACAGCGGGAGCCCTGTTAAGTATGGCCAGTGCTGGGTCTTTGCTTGCGTAGTCACTACAGGTTAGCTAATTTTTTCACGTGTTTACATAACGTGCTTGTACAGTATATGTGTAAATGTCACAGAGATATTGACAACTGGTGCCTTATCACTCCGTGTTCTTTTCAGTTTTACGGTGTTTAGGCATTCCCAGTCGAACTGTGACCAACTTCAGCTCAGCTCACGACACAGATGTCTCCTTGACAACAGATGTATACCTGGACGAGAACCTGGAGCCTATAGATTACCTCAATGCCGACTCTATCTGGTATGTCCTGTCACCATCCTTGTGATGCAGCCTCATCGTGGCATGTTTTCACTCTCTAGTTTATGAAGCCTGACTTTCGAGTCTTTCCCTGAAGGAACTTCCATGTGTGGAACGACTGCTGGATGGCTCGTCCAGACTTGCCCCCAGGATATGGTGGCTGGCAAGCTGTCGATGCCACGCCTCAGGAGACCAGCCAGGGCACCTACCGCTGTGGCCCTGCTTCTCTCGCTGCTGTGCGCAATGGTCAGGTCTACCTCAAACATGACGCTCCGTTTGTGTTCGCCGAGGTTTGTGGAATATATAGTTTACCTTAAGAGCACAGTTGTAGGGCTTGCAAAGAATGGTCAGAATTTATGCAGGAGGAAAACCCTCTAAAATACAGTTTTTCCTCACATACTTGACCTACAGGAGTGAGCAACTGATCTTTCAGGTGTTTTGTGTTGACACATTATGTGTGCTCTGTGTATTAATTATGAGCCATTTGGCATACATCAAACGATGCATGACACTTCCCATCTTATCAGGGCTTTATTGTCTGACTCCCTCTCTCTCTTGTTCCATCTTTCTGCGCACTTTCAGGTAAACAGTGATAAGATCTACTGGCAGAGAAACATAGATGGGACCTTCAGTCAAATCTTCAGTGAGAAACAGTCCGTGGGCCACTTCATCAGCACAAAGGCTGTTGGCACTGATGAACGCAATGATATCACACACCTTTACAAATACCCTGAAGGTATCGCCAAACAAAATGCACACACTAAAATGTTCATTTAAAGGAGATTACAAGAACTCAGAGTATGGGATGCAAAACCACTGTCATAAATCTTTGATCAACGTATGCTGTATTGTTTATTGAATTAACTCGACATTTCGAATCATTCTCAGGTTCAGAGGAGGAACGCATTGCTGTGGAAACAGCTTGTAGCTATGGCTCCAAAGCACAGGCATATTCCTCTCCCACAGCAAAGGATGTTACTATAGAAGTGACCATGGATGGTGTCGGGCCTGAAATGGGAAGAGATGCAGAGCTGACTATCGTGTTGCGAAACAGTAGCTCGGAGCAACGCAGGCTCACCCTGCACAGCCAGGTGGCAGTCATGTACTACACCGGTGTCAACAAGTCCACAGTCAGAAAGGACAGGACAGATGTGGACGTGCTGCCCAATGAGGGTGAGTGGAGCTTGTTACTCAGGGAGGGTTTGGCACCCAGAGTTCTTACAGGTAGGGTTGGGCATCGTTGGGATTTTAACAATTCTGATTCCAATTGCGATTCTTCCTTTCGATTCCGGTTCTTATCAAATCTCGATTCCGATTCTTTGAGGGGTGGAGTTGAAACGGGTCACATGCTTATTTCACAAATAAGAGGAACATTTAGAGACACACACACACACACACACACACACAAACACAACAGGCAGGAGGACACAGTTCTTACCGTGTGAGTGAGGTTAGATACACTTTCTTTCCTTTTCGTATGTGGCTCCAGAAACTGTAACCTCCTCAGTATCCACTTCTGTCTGGGAGTCTTGTCTGTCCCACAGCTTCCTGAAGGAGAGAGCTTTTGATAGCGGATAAACTGTGTTCGCAGGGACTCCTACTTCTTCTTCGTCTCTTTCTCTGAAAAGTTTACAGAGTAGAGTTATATTTAGTGACAGCATAACAACCTACACAATAACACAAAACACTCAGGTAAAGTGCATTTATCAAGATCACGTATACACAATTTCTGCTAGTGAATTCGACGGCAAAAAAACGAGCCAGGGAAATGTCCACACACATCACATGCTATTTTCGATTAATAAAAGAAAGGCACTGTTTGGACCCTGCCGTCTCTTTCCTGTCTTTCATGCATTCTGTCCTTTGTCCTAGCTACACATTGTACGAAGGTGGGATGTACACACAATTAGATAGGAGAGAAAATCTTACCGGATAAATTTAATTTTTCCGTGATCTGACGCCAGCAGTCTGTCTTCACTACTCGATTGGAATAGTTCTTTTCAGATATGTTGTACAGCGGCGGCCTCTCCTCGATCATGCAGATCAGCTCCTCCTCGAGTGCTTCGGTCCAAGTCATGATGATTCAAAATCCAATATGACAATAATAATTCAAAACGATGCGATGATAGTGAATGAGTGTAGTGCCATCGTCCGCGACCACTCTTTATCTGGTATGTTTACTATCGTCACTTCCGGTTTTCTCGTGCACTGGTTCGCTAGTCAAGAACGCGACGCTACCAATGGGCGCTACTCTATATTGTCCCCGAAAAAAATTAAAACCGGCAGCTGATAGGACGAACGCGTCATGTGGGTTTTTTTTCTCCGGAAATTCACAGCCAGACTGTCATGGCGGCTTGTTCAGAATACGATCTCATATTGTACTAAAATTGTTCACCGAAACGTGTTTCTGAAAACATTTTAAGCGAGAAATAGGCCATGCAGTTTCTGAATCTGTCTTCATTTCAAATTGACAAAGGTCAGTTTAAAAGATTTTCGTCAGATTTTGAGCGGCTCATCCGCTCCCCATTTCCGGGTGAGTCCTGACTGCCCTGTCTCCCGACTGAACATGTCGGGTCGGCCCAAATGAAGGCCGACGGCTCCTCGGACGGCCGACGGCACGGGACACACCGAACAGACTCGAGTCACCGACCTTGCCAGACGGCCCGACGCCCGATTATCGGGCTGGTGTGTCAGCTCCCTTATTTTGATTCAGTGTTGGGTTGCAGTTTTACCGGGCTTTTTCAACGTAAAATAAAGCCACACTAGAGCGCCGCTTACTGTGCTCCATGGCTGCAACACAACATGTGCCTGGCCGCTACGGAAACCAAAACTTGTGCATGTTAAATTTGGAACCCATGATCAGATTTCAATTCCAATAAAGAAACGATTCCACTGGAATCGTAATTTTTGAAACGATTCCAAGTAGGAATCGGTTCTTGATGCCCAACCCTACTTACAGGTGTCAACAGAGGGGTTTTCTCACAATAAAAAAAAATTGAAAAGAAGTGCACCTGCGATTGTGTTTCCTTGGTGGACAAGAAACACGTTTTTATTTGTGAGCCTTAGAGGCGCAGGTTGGCTGATTTGGTTACCTTTGGACAGAACCAGGCTAGCTGTTTCCCCCTGTTTGCAGTCTTTGTGCTAAGCTAAGCTAACTTGCTGCTGATGGTAGCTTTACATTTACCAGACAGATATAAGAGAGGTATCGGTATTCTCATCTAACTCGCAGCAAGAAAGCAAATATATCCAAACTATTGCTTTCATAATTTTACTTGATACAATATTATAAAGCTTAAAAAAAAGCAATGAGGTAGGTGAGAAAGATGGAAATACACTTTTAACACACTTTGCCTACATGTTCTGTCTACAGTAAAGTATTTGGAGTGGAACCTGGAGTACAAAGACTACAAGGACCAACTGATAGACCAGGCCGCCCTGATGCTGACGCTGTCAGGCAGGGTCAAAGAAACACAGCAGGTCCTGGCCACTCAGTTCAGTTTCCGGCTCAGGACCCCAGACCTAATCATAAAGGTAAGTCAAACAATTCATAAGATATGGAAATATTACTGGTAAGAAGATTAATATGTGAATTCTGATCTGGTTTTGTTGTTCTCTCGCACAGCCGATCGGGAAGCCCGTGGTAGGGGAGAAGATGGCCGTAGAGATTTCATTCACTAACCCACTGCCACAGGTGCTGAAAGCCGTGGTATTCCACGTGGAAGGACTGGGCCTCCTAACTGCTCGAAAGATTAATTACGGGTGAGGATGGAAAACATTGTTTAGTTTGTGCTCAGGTTTTTTGTCTAAACTGCCTTGTCTATCTTTCTCTTTTGTGATTGCCACTATCATTTTTTGTCCTCAGAGATATTGGCAGTCGTGCCTCCGTGTCTCTGATTGAGCACTTTGTCCCCACCCTGCCCGGGCCGAGGAAATTACTGGCTTCATTGGACTGCAAGCAGCTCACACAGGTTCATGGGGTGGCCGACATCACTGTGGGGGACAAAAGTAATGGCACTCTATAGCGATTTGAAAACTAAGGCACGTTTGACACTTAGGGCCCTATCTTGCACCCGGCGCAGCGCAAAGCCCGACGCAAGTGTCTTTGCTAGTTTAAGACCGACGCAGTTGTCACTTTCCCGTAAATAGCAAATGCACCTGCACCCATCTTTGCGCCCATGGGCGTGCTGGTCTTACAGGGAGGTGTGTTCAGGTGCATTCTGGGAGTATTGCTATCTTGAGGCAGCGGGAAGTGATCGTGCCATTGACCAACAAAAACCTGGTCTAAAGTCAATAATGCAGCATTTCATTGTTATTTTAACAGTGAATTAGTAAAATGTGCCTTGGCTTATGCACAGCACGCTCACACTATGCTTGTTACACACACAGGGACGCGCAGCAGCACACAAACATGCAAAAGATAAAAAATAAAAATTGCGGTGCAAAACCTGATTGGTTTATTGCATGTTACGCCCAAAACACACCTATGAATTAATGAAGACACTAAGTACAACCCTTTACAACCATGCGCCCGGCGCACTGACCCTTTTTTCTGCCGTCAAACTAGCAAAAGTGGATTTGGACACGCCCTAAACGCACCTGCGCCAGGCGCTTCACACTGTGGGCTTAGATCGTTAAAATAGGGCCCTGAATGTTATAAAGTCTGTTTTCATGTCATCGATATTGAAAGTTAGTGTTTAGATTTACACTACAGTGCTGCTCTATTTAGCAGGAGAATTTGAAAATGACCACAGATGGTGTTTGTGGGACAGAACCTTTTATATTCTATTAAAACCAGTATTAGCTAACACCAAACTCACAACAGGTTTTTTTTTTCTTTTCAAAGAATTTTTTTTGGTGGCATTTTAGGCCAAAATTTTACAGCTTAGACAAGAAAGGGGAGAGAGAAGGGAAATGACATGCAGAAAGGGCCGCAGGTCGGAACCAAACCTGCGGCTGTTGCTGCGCGGACTGAGCCTCTGTATGTGGCACGCTCTACCAGGTGAGCTACCCAGGTGCACCAACTCAAGACATGTTAATGTAGTCCCACTCTCTCTCCATTGAGATCCCGTTTTGTATTTATAAATGTGATTTATTTTGTTTGCTTCGCCATGTGTTGACAGAAAGTATTGTGTTATTTAATATCTAAATGTTAAATGCTGTTGTATTATTAAAACAAAGAAATAATTCCAAATGTTTCCTGCAGTCTGCTGAATTATTGTGACATTAATGATTTCTGGTGTTCAGTGTCGCGGGATGTTTGGTTGGATTCAATGGAGTTGCGAAAAGTTGCGGTAAAGAACGTACTGTAAAGATAACTACAGAGCCCCTGTCAAAAGCCAGTCAGCAGGCCTAATGTCAGTACTAACTAATACTGCTAATGTTTGAGTTTACCAGTTTAACTTTGATATTCGAAACTCACTCACCCTTGATGAAAAGGCTGGACCAGACACAGAAATGTCCTATATTAGTGGTAGCTTAGTGGTGGTTGTTCTTCAGCTTCAAGTTCTTCCTCCGGAGTGCTTGTACCCAGTCTGCTCTCCATTTTATGGTCAGCAGATGTGTCTTCTCGCCTTAGTGGCCCACTATAGTCGGTATCTTGTAAAATGACTTTCATGTTCGAGGACCCCACCACCGCACAAAGATTCTGCATTTTAATCGCTGAACGCTGTAATCTATGGAGCCCCTGAAGTGTTTTTTTTTTATCTTGCACACAAGATAATTTACTATAGTCTACATTCAAGATTCAAAATTAAATGAGTTAGTGAATATTCAAATTTTACCAGCCACTCGATAGATTACCTTTTTTTTTTTGGCTGGCGAGTGAAGCAAATCTACCAGCCACATGCATATTTTACCAGCATTTGGCTGGTAGATGGTGCTAATTTTTAACCCTGCCTACGCATTCATTTCATATGCGTCTCTAACAATTTCAGATGCACACAGCCACCATTTCACTAACAACACCACACCATTGTATGGTATAAAAGGAGTTTTATTTAGAATAGCCAGAGGATACATGAAGGATAGGGTGAGGCCCGTGCTCGGTGGGATCATTAGGGTCGAGGAGACAGATGAAAAGGGCTCAAGGAGAGGGATGAAAAGGATGAAAATGGTTGAGGAGAGGAATAAAAGGGTGGTCAAATGCTGGGGGATAACACAGCTGATCAATTTTATTTTCTAAAGAGACCTTAAAATCCTGTAAGGTGATATTAGGGCCTCCGTAGATAACAGTGTTCAGCGGTTAAAATGCGGACGAGAAGACGTGTCTGCTGACCATAAAACGGAGAGTGGAGTGGGTACAAGCACTCCGGAGGAAGAACTTGAAGCAGAAGAACAACCACTACCACCACTACTATCTGCTTTGACCATTTCATCAAGAGTGATTAAGTCTTGAATATTAAAGTTATTTGGTAAATTCAGCCCGTAACAGTATTAGTTAGTACTGACATTGGGTCTCCTGATTGGTTATAGTGTTGTCTTTTATTTAGATTATTGACAGCGAATTGTTATGGTTCAGTCTATGGCTGAATCTCAGCATCATTTCTTCGCATCTCTCCCTTGCTTCCTCGATGGGACGGACTAAGATGCGATAAGGGGAAGCAAGTGAATCCGTGAATGCAATTTCAGAGAACTGAGATTCAGCCAGTGTCTGGTAGGGAGTAGCTGTGGTTTTAGCCTGGTTGACTGGGTCAGACAGACATGTGTCATTTCTCATTTCTGACTCATTACCACTGAGTTATAGCCAGTGTTGTAGTACTCGAGATCGGTCTTGGTCTCAATACCGGTTTTAAGACCACTTTTTGAAGGTCTCAGTCTCGTCTCGGAATCGACCGCATTTTTACTCTGCCTTGTCTCGGTCTCGGATAAAGAAGACTGGGGATTTTATTTCAAGACCGGTCAAGACCAGAACTTCAGGGATATCACTAAATTGCCTGTGCATTGTCTGATTTATGCCTATGTGTTAAAACTTGCAAATGCAACCAATAACTTGACTTCTATCTAATTTGAAATTTGTTACCGTAAACTCCCCTCTCCCGCCCCCTTTACATGCACTCCCAAGAAAGTGAATGCGGGAGACAGGAGAGGAAGCTCTGGCTGTCTAACACAAATCTGGTCTTGGTCTTGACTTCGTCTCGCCCTGCCTTGGTCTTGGTCTTGACTTGGTCTCAAACCCCTTAAAGTCTCGGCCTTGTCTCAGTCTCCATACACTCTGGTCTTGGTGATGACTTGGTCTCAGTTTAGGTGGTCTCGACTACAACACTGGTTATAGCCATTTAAAATTGTCTTGCTGTAGTGCCAACCACTGATTATATGTACTAAATTTAGATGCATTAAGGACTTATGGCATTGTATGCAAAATAGGCCAACTCACATGAATTTGGCTGTTACAGGATTACTGTTTGGAGTAGCCTACCAAAATCAAATATTATGCACTACATTTGAGGAAGTTTAGATTAAAGTATAAAGAGAATATTCAAAAGAGATGGAAAATGAGTTAGGAACACGCACACACACACACACACACACACACACACACACACACACACACACACACACACACACACACAGTTTCACTATCTTTGTGGGGACCCATCATTGACATAATGCATTCCCTAGCCCCTTACCCTAACCTTAACCATCACAACTAAATGCCTAACCTTATCCCTTACCCTAACCTTAACCATAACCTAATTCTAACCCTAATCCTAAAACCAAGTCTTAACCCTCAAACAGCCCTTTAAACTTGTGGGGTTCAGCATTTTGGCCCCACAAAGCTGTCGGGACCCCACAAGTATACTGTATTCCTGGTTTTTGGACCCCACGCATATAGTTAAACAAGATCACACACACACACACACACACACACACACACACATCATGATCATTTAGCGTTTAGAGGGGTCTTATGGAGATACTGTAGGATACTAAATGGGAATTATATTTTGCCCTGTGGGAGGCAGCAATGTAAAAAAAAAGAAAAAGAAGGCTAAAAGGGTGTGGTGTTTTTTTTTTTTTTTTTTTTTTGTCAAGTCAATTTATTTATAGAGCACATTTAAAACCATCGTAGTCTGAACAAAGTGTTGTACAAAGTTATATTATGTTATAAAAACAAAGGAAGACAATAAAAATATAGACACAATGAACAGCATACAAACAACACACTTCTATACAAATGTCCCTAAACTAAATCATTAAGCCCAGCAAGCTGCAGGCTGACACACTGGAAGAAGAAACTGAGGAAGACAGAGAAGATACACCTTTTTAAAACTGAAGTGGGCTGGCAGACTCTAAGCTAAGAGACAGTGGAGCGAGCAGGCCATTTCGGAGCGCGGACGAGACGTGGCGGGAAGTCTCAAACACAGCACAAACCTGTCAGACGTAGGGAAGAGTCCCACTCACCAGGTAAGCTTAATTAGGTCTCCTTCTCAAATCAATTACAGCACTCAGGGAAAGGACACGGTTGAAGAATGTTCAGCTAGGTTAGCCTTTAGCTGTGTCTTTGGTAGTATGTGCGTAGGTTGGCTTAGCAACCATTAACAGAGTTAACACTATAGGCCTACAGCTAATATGTGCAGTTTAGTGTCCCAAATTCCCTATGGAAGATTCTATGTGCAGTTTAGTGTCCCAAATAATTCCCCATACAATGTCCTTAATTATGAACCTACTAAACCACCTGTAGTAATTAATGTGCGTGTGACAAGTTTGCCGCTTAAAAAAGTCATTTATTAAGTAATTTTGTTGCAACTGTGCATTATTTACAAGCGAAAAAATGGCAGGGCGACCCCGTTCTTCAGTAACAATTGTGGCAAATGAGGCCAAATGTTTTCCCGGTACTATTGTGTTTTAGATACTGTGGGTATTTCATGTTTGGCTGTATTGTTGTGTGTCTTGTCCTTACGTCTGTCTGCTGGCTGTACAAACAATTGCCCCTCAGGGACAATAAAGTTACCTTGAACCTTGAACCTAATACACACAGTTGCCATAATTTACAGTGTAGCCTAAAGAAATCATGATAGGCCTACTTGCCTAGCCCCCACCCCTCAAAAGTCGTTTTATAAATACTACGGCGCTTTTCCGGCCGCACCCCGACCCAGTCACGAACAGCTCTGCTCACCCGGACCCGAGGGCCCGGGCTACTCCAGACCAACCGAAGCACTTACTGTACGTATACACCGCCGCTGACTTGAGCTTCTAAGTTACCGGAAGTCATTCATTTTCAATGGAAGCCGGGTTCTCTCAGCTGCAAGAAGCGACAAATCTGTCGGCGTCGCGTTTTGGGCGTTTTGAGCAACTTGAGCATCAAGCAGAAAGTTGAAGTTTGGTCAACTTTATGGTAATGAGCTATGACGCAGTTCAGCGGCAAACGCCAGCAACCAATCGGAATATAGACTTCCTTCGCGTTGGCTGATTCTGGAGAAACATACGATGTAAACTTTCGTTCCTACCAAAACATTAGTTCCGAGAAAATGGAGAAAAAGTTCATAATCGCCGTTGCTTGGTTCCCTATCATTTATGATATGACGTTGTTTGCGTATAGGGACCAGTTAACGTTACCTGCCGGTCACATCGTCTCTAAACAGTCCGCTCACAGTGAAGTCCTGCACGGATCAACAGAGTAGAGTCTGCAGGCTGCTCGCTCTGCCTGCATTCTGCTGCGGTTCAGCGGCTAACGAGTGATCCATGACTAGCACAGAAGTCCAACAACAGACAACCACTCTGGTTTAGATCAGGGAGGCCGTTCCTCCCAATCATTATATATGTCATTTATAAAAGGTTTCTAGTGTCAATGAATTGGCCATGCAGTGGCTGCTTGTGCTTTTTCGCACTAATAAACTAACCTGTCTGAAATAAGACCCTCATCATTTGGGACACTAAGCTGCACGTATACCTTGGCTCTTTACTACCTTTTTAAGGTCTTATCAGAAAGATGAGCACAGAGTTGTTAATGTTAATGGCATTTTTGATTAAATGACCTTTACTGCCAAGGCAGACAGTGGAGGGTTTCCACAAGGGATCTCATGCTGCATTCATGAAGTGGAATCTGGGAGGGCTCAAATCAGATTTTCCTATTTTCCTGTACCCACCTCAAAATTGGTTAAGATGGGAGCGAAATCAATGCCCAAAAATGATTGCATTTGTCTGACTGATTACCTGACAGTGGCAGGGCCAACAGTGCCTGGAAATAACACTCCCAACATTATTGGACACGTGTTATACAATGCCTACTACTAACAAGGAGACAAAATAGTCTGACACAAATTGGTGCTGACAGCTCAAAATGTCTCCATGAAGCATCCAGTTTCCTCTGCCATTTCTAAGCTTTCCTCAGTCCCAAATATAGTGCACAGGCTGTTGCAAATTCTGACTGCAGAAGTGGCAATAAGCCAAGGCAAAAATATTTTTGATATTCACACTGTTGGGAGTTTCTGACAAGCAAAGTTTGCTGGCGTTTAATTTGTTTTTCTTACTTTGCAGTGGGAAAAAGCCTGTTCTCTTTTTTTTTCGTAAACACATTATAATGCCAAACAGAGATGGAAGAAGCCATTTAATCCCTCCACCTAGTCACTCCAGTTTTGTTTGTTTATTGTTTACAAAGGGGGGTTAATATATGGAGCACAGATTTCCATAACTATAATGTCAAACAATTAAGAGGCTCGCAGTGTGTGCCCCCTTTTCAAGCCAGCCTCCAGTCCACAAAGTGTTTTCACAGAGAAGGTTCCTTTCATCCTTCCTTACTCGGTTGATACTAAATGAGCATCTACATAAATATGTAAATGATGACCAGGGTTTTTCCTGCATAGAGGAATTTTTGCACCCCCCCAAAGAGGTTTTAGCCAGCCCCAAAGGAAAATCACCAGTGCCAAAATGATAAGAATTGAGAGAAACATAGCAATTCAAGTGCTCTTTGACTGTGTTTAATTGCAATTTACCAAACAGTTGAAAAGCAGATCTCAGTTTTACCGTCCAGAGTCTGTCTTTGTCGGACTCTCCCGGTGATTTTTCTTTTTTAACGGTGGTATTTAAATATTAATGTTACTTTTTTAAGCAGTTTTGTTGATTGGGGTTTTATTTACTCAAGTGTAATCATCATTTTTGTTTATCAAATTTTCAGAAATAACAGGCAAATACATGTAGATTTCTGTCACATAAGATAACACAGACTCATTGCCTTTACTGTACGCGGACCAATAATGCTTACTGTCGTGCATTTCTGCTGCTTTCAGAATTCTTCTAAACTTAAAAAAAAAAAGCTTGAATTTTAAAACGTATGAAAGGAAATCATTTTTTTACTGAACAAATTGGGACATTAAATTGAATATAAAAGGCATCACTAAGAGAGAAATATAGAAATATATCAGAAAACTGCAGGAACGGCACTTTATAATGTAACTGTCATAGTTACACTTCAAAGTGCAGTTTTCTACTGATATTTTCTTTCAATTAACTCAAAAAATCTCTTGAGTGTCTTTCACGATGTGTTGCACCTTTTTGCGATGTGTATGTTGTGATGACGATAAAAAAAAAAACAATATATACTGTGCAGCCCGACAGCAATCATTGTTAGTTACACCTGTTTCACAAATCAAAACGGGAAACGGGTGTACAGAAACACCTGTACCATGTCAGTAAGACTGAGACTACCTTAGATGTGTTAATGGTATACTTTGAGGTTGTAGTGACTACATTCTATTAATAAAATGAGTCACTTCAACTAACAAGTATTGATCCCTGACCAGTCTGACGTTCTTAGAACCATTATACAGTCCTTCCAGAAAAATGCGGAGTTTTTTGTGATTGCTGCGGGCAAAAATCCTTGATTATGTGGCACGTTTTCTTAAAAAATGCGATGGAATATGTGGGATATTTATGCAATTCTATGCGATGAAATTGCGGGAACTTGCAAAAATTGAGGTTTCATCCATAGACTGTATATATTAATGGACAGAGCATGTGTGACGTCACCCATTGGTTTGTGGAGATCAGTTATCCGTTGTCGAGTTTGCGTTCATGGGCGCAGCCATCCTGGTTGCGGATGTGACGTTTTTAGACGAGAGGGCGGAGTGAGGGAGGAGCCATAGACTATTGGGCGGTGTCTGACTGTTTTTTTTTTTTGGAGTTGGCAACGCTGCTTACACTCTACGTTACCTTACACACGTTCACTGGCAATCTGGACGCAACTGTTGCTGAAAGCTAGCATACATAATTCGAGGTAAGATATAGCTTCGCTAGGTTTTAAATATATCTTTGTCCAATAGTTATATTACATATAAGATGAGTCACATTGTAAAGTAAATGTATCTGAAGTTACCATGTAAATTGTCTGTAACGTTAGCTATCCACTGGTAAAACATGCTAACGTTAATTTTCTGCAAATCGAAGTTTACGTTGTCCTAATTTAAACGTAGTGTCAGCGAAATGCAAAACGGGGATTGTCAATGCTTATCATTATCTAACACTAAGTATTAACAGATGTATAACCAAGTTTCTTATAACGTTTGGTTAACTGTAATAACCATAATGTACTGATAATGTCTTGCTACTGTTTGCTCCATCAGTCTATGGTTGGCACAATTAGCCTTTACAAACTTTTAAGAGCTAACGTTAGCAGAAATAAGCTCATTTAACTAAATTAAAGTTACACTAAAGAACAATAGACTGTTGTTGATTCATCTGTATTCTCCCCCGATAATTAATGAAGTACAGTTACATGCTAGTGTGCATATATATTTAACTATGAGGGGCTCAAATGGAAATTGATGACTCTCTTTCTTTCACAAATAGTAGTGTGGAGAGCCACGATGGCATGTGCACCCACCCGATACCTCAGAAGTAAGTAAGTCTATGGTTTCATCATGCGGGGTTTGCAGCTTTTCGATGATGTTCACGTCGCGTAATTACGTCACTTCATAATGTTCCCATGGCAACAGGGGAAAATGGCTGTTCTTGTATGAAGTAAACGCAACATTTTTCTACTGTCTGGTAAGATATGTGACTTTTTTGCAACGAAAATGCGGGGATTATGAAATCATGCAAGCCCTGCATATTTTGCGCAGAAATTGGCAAATTATGCAGCGAAAGTGCGGCGTATTTGAAAAAATGCTGCCCCCGCATAAATATGCGGACTTTGGCGGATTATGCATTGAATTATGCAATCGCATAATCGCGTTTTTCTTGAGGGACTGATTATAGAAACACACGTGTAGTATAGCACTTTATATAGGCCTACTGCCCTTGCATCACAGACTTCATTTAAAACACATTTGCAACTGTATCAGCCTTTTCTAATTATCTCAGCAACTGCCGTAATATATTCATCAAACTTCAAACAACAATATAGACAGCAGTCTTCATAAACGCAATATTACCACACCAAAGACTGAATAATTTTTAAAATAATGGTCACAATGTTAAAATAATAACAGTAGTTAACTGAACAGCAATATGCACCTGTTGTATTTTAATGCAGGCTGATAATAATAAGGTAAAAGCACAGAAAAGGCCCCAGGATTAATAAATCCTGGCTGTTAGCCTGGTCAGGAGCAGGCTAGCTGCACAGAATACATCTCTATGGTAACTTATCAACCTCTGCCTTCGTGAAACCAATTCAAGGCTTAAGTCATCCAGGATAACTGGGAAATTCCAGCTTAATCTGCCATAGGTTTTGTGAAATAGCCCTCTGATCTCCCAGGAAGTGTCATTATAATTTGGGTGGTTTTTAAAGAGACACCTCTCCTGAGCAGAGCTAATTAAGCTCTCATGTCTGACACACATCGTTGTGCTGATTAATGCCATTGAGTGGCTTCCCCTGGTTTTACATAATGAACAGAATTGTCGTTCCTGAAACTTAAAGCAGCCTAGTTTATCCATTTGTGACATGATACAAAAAGCTGACAATAATTGGCCTCTTTAATACTTTGTTTGTGAAGAATCTGATCTCTCTAGATCAGTTTTACAGGTGACAACTTGATTATATGAAATGTGAGTATAGCGTTAGTCTGGCTATCACCAGACCAAGCTCAATCTTTTAAGATTGAACATTAGTCTGCTCTGGGGATCTGGGGAGTCTGCTCTGTATTTTCTACTGCACAAGAGGCGTGATCAACGGGCATCGTTCAAATGACTCTGTACACAATTGGATAGTCCTTCAATCAATCAGACCAACTATCCGGGTGATGTAGCAGCGACAGCGGCATCAATGGGTTGCTGCCATGGAGTGCTGCGCTTCGGTGGCCGCCGTGTTGAATGTAAACAAAAAGCTGCTTGGTCACTTCTCACGTCATTGTGTTAAACCCGCCAATAGCGCGCCAGGTGGATGAGCCAGTTTGTGATTGGTTCCCCCAAATTTGTAACCGAAGCAGTATAGATAAACGTACAGGTTTCCAGCCTGAGCTGCAGGGCAAAATCAAATCGCCGGCAGATTGGGCTGGCTTTACCCAGTCTAGTATAGCGTATATTTGTATTTTGTTTTCAGCAGCATAGAGTGAGCTTAAATAATTTTTTCTATAAAAATATAAAACCTATATTAAAATAAAAAAATTGATTCATCTATCACTTTTATATTTATATAAAAGGTCAGAAAATTGCTTGCTTTTGTCCAACAGCCCTAAAACCCAAAGATACTGAATGGTTACAGGAAATCCTAACATTTGAGAAGTTGGAACTAGAGAATGTTGACATATAAATAACAGTCTTAAACAAATTACTGAAACACTAAATTGAATATTAATACAGTTTAATAGTTTAAATAGATGCATTTTCTGTCCATCAACTTGTCATTTAATCGACTTTCTACACTGCAAATATCACTTACCTTTAGTATCTGTTGAGACTTGCAGTAGAGGCACCTTTAGCCTTTCGAAGCTTTCAAAGCTTCTTAGTCAGCTGTAATCTGATTTGACGTGCTGTAAAAGGCCAGTGACAATTATGTTGTAATGCCAAAACATTGGAAGACAATAGGCTCGTTCGAAATGAGCCAGATCTGCGCAGAATCGATCACCGGCGATGGCCGTCCAATGCATGCCGGTTAGATTTGTGTCCGACTTGATCCCGGCCATAGACTGTATATAAACTGGACCAACAGATCCCGTTGCTTTGGACAGAGACCAGTGAAGGATATTAGAAGCACTTTTCCGGTGATGGCTAAGTGTTACTGAGCAGCCTCCAACTGAGAGAGACGACGTAGATGTGACGTGAGCAACCTGTCTGAAAGTTGGAAGTCTTCTGGTAGCTGTGCCAAGAGAAATCTCAATCATTCTGAATCTTGCAAAGACGGAGAGCGTAGGTATATGTAAGGAGATAACATAGGCACAGGCTAATTATTGCTAACTAAAATGCTAGTTAACATTAGTAATTAAACTTAAACAGCTAATGTGAGTCGAAACTGCCTGCGAGCTTCTCCTGTACTATACGGTAATTCCTCTACTATGAGACAGTAAGTCGCGTGGTTATGACCCAATCGTTAGCCTATTTTTATAAAAACGTCTGCTACGGAGCCATAACGTGAGGTACAAGGTAATGGAGCCTTTTATACATTGTCGTGTTTCTTTAGAAATAAACAATGGACAAAAAAAATTCTTTAAATGCTTCAGATGTAAAGTTATTCTCTGTCAAAGTGACGTCAAAATGAATGGCAGTCAATGGAGGTTCCAGCTCTGAAGCGAAGCTTACCCCCTTGATCCCGACTCGCTCTGACTTCATGCACATGTGGGCAACCCTAACCTCACGAGATCAAGGTGGCCGCAGGTTTGAGACGCAGGCAGCGCAGTTGCTTTTCACGTTTTATATAAACTTTTTATTGATTTTGAATTGGAGGGATTTTAATTGCTATTTGTCTTATTCTGTACAAACCACATGTTGTGTGGCTGATAGTTACGTTTAGAAGTCAGAGACTAAATCTGTTCAGATTACGGATCATCTACAGTGTGTTGTTTATTAAAATCTAATAACCTAATGACGTAAGCTGCACAAAGTCATTCTGGCACTGATCGTGTGTAGACAGCCTTCACTGACCTGACGTGACCCCCACATGGTGTTGGGACTCTTTGACGTCCAGTAGGCTTTGTCAGTAAATTTAAACCTGTATGGTGTGAGCCTCGTGTGTCTATATTAAAGGCATTTGTTTCATAACTGTTTATTTAATTTAAAGTCTGCCTGCTGAGTCTTCTCTGTCAGAACACATAGGGTAAATAAATCTCTTTGGCTCACTCATACAGGATGATATTTCTCTGCTTTGTGCCTTTGGTCATTCTCACAGCAGTCATTTGTTGTATTCCTCTGTGTGTGTTGACAGACTGCGTGCAGATCTTCTGTGATAGTACGGCACAGTCTGCAGCAGGATATATGAAAAAGCAGATTGCTTGCACTTTGATCAGGTCTGATTTTTTTTTTTCATTTTTTTTTTACCATAGCCACCGAGCTAATCCTTATGTCTGATGTTTCTCCTGAGTAAGAAACCAATTTAGTCATATCCTAGTTGTTTTGTTCTGCAACAGTAGCACTTTTGTTCAGCAAATTTACTTAAACCTCCTATGTTCAGCGAGTGTACAATACAGAGAAAATGACAGGATGTCTAATTTTGTTTAGTTTTATTGTCAAATTAAATATCTGTTTTTACAAAACCTTTCACCTCCCCAGGCATAACATTGTCTAAATCGGATAAAAGAAAATATGTTCCTCTCCTAGCCCGGGTGAAGACGTTAAATGTTTCCAGTGTGATGATGATGATGATTTTTGTGTCGGTTAAAGAAGCTGCGATGTCATAGTTGTGCTGATCCTCAGATTCTTCACAGTGACATTTTGAAAACAGGTGGGGGAGGAAAGCTGATCATGGAGGGATTCCTTTGAAATTAAACTAGTTTGTGCACAAAGCTCACTTAACAAATGTATTTTCCTTACCATAATTTGATTTTGTGCTGTATGTTTTATTAGCCCTTTCTCCTAAAAATGACATTCCCATATAACTAAAGTGCATTCTCAATAACTTTTCTAATCAAAGTCTGCGTAGAGGGCAGGTTGGGTGGGGGGGGGACTTTCACCCAGGAGACGGGCTGTGTCCCGTATAAAACCAAACGTCAACATTTAGTTATTTTAACTTTTTAACCTATGTACGTAAGTCAACTTATGTAACATACTTAAAGGGTGTGTGTGTGTGTGTGTGTGTGTGTGTGTGTGTGTGTGTGTGTGTGTATGTGAGCTTCTCTGTTTTGATAGCCAGTCCAGCGTAAAAGCGTAATTTTTTTTCTCTTAATTATTGGAGTCTGTGAGAGCCGTCTGGAGGCAATCCCAGCCTGTTCCCAGTATTTTTTCAGTATTTTGACTACAGCCCCTTTAACTAACTTATGTCACATACAGTACGTACATACAGTATGTGCATACTTTCGCAGCAAATTCTTATTTTAACCCAAACCTAAGTTTTCTTGCTTCGACCTCACTAAGTAGTTTGTTTCAATTCACAACGTTAACCACCTATTTAAAATTGCAACCATAGTTCAGGTGAAAATAAGTTTCCCCTTATCTGAGATTAAGAATGCAGTTTAGTTTGTATGGGAACATCATTTTTAGGACACAGGGTTGGTTCTACAGCTCAGAGAGATGGATATCCCCAGTGATACTGTCTTTATCATATAATATGGTCGCTCCGGGCTAGAGGACTGAGATGCAGACCTTTAAACTCAGACTTTGAAAAATTAGCTTCTCTGTGAGCTGGAAGATGGTGACATTATTACAACTGAATATTCTGAAAATAGAAAAGGTCAACATGATATTATAAGTGTACCTGACTCAGACAAGAAGACCAGACAAGAATCCTTGGCCTGATGTGGTTTGTGCCAGAACGTAGGGCCATCAATATTGCAATATGCTCTTTACTGATAAAAAATGTTTGCACACTTGGTCAGACAGCAACACTCTTGCCTCGACTGTGCTGGCTCTGTAATCAATACAGCCCCTAGAGGGATTGAGGTTTTCTTCGTCACTTCTAACTGGCTGTTTTTTTTCACAATTGTATTTCGTCGAAGACTACATGCGTTGGGACTCCCACGTTCCAGCTGGTGGTGGATGTTATATCGGCGAGCTGCATACACTCACTCAGCTGGCTCCTTCATTTCAATTACAACCGAGCAGAGATTTACCGTGTGGTAAACGTGCTGTGCTTGCTGTGTCACTTCATACTAAGAGACAAGTAACAAAAATTGTCAGAGCGGGTCGTGTGTGTGTGTGTGTGTGGGAAAACTAGGACTTGAGGGGTGTTACAGTGGCACTCATAAGTTTATGAACCCATGCTAAAGTTGACTAAAAAGAGGAATAAAAAATTCATCTTTTGGAAATTGATCTTACTGCCTTAATTAAAAAAATGAGGAAAAATCCAACCTTTAAGGACACCAATTTTCTTTGTGAATGAATAATGTATCGTAAATAAATAAATGTTCTTCCTTAAAATACAGGGGGCATAAGTCAGTACACCCCTATGTTAAATTCCCATAGAGGCAGGCAGATTTTTATTTTTAAAGGCCAGTTATTTCATGGATCCAGGACACTATGCATCCTGATAAAGTTCCCTTGGTTGATTTGCATTGAGAGCTGATTTTATGGAAAGTACCCCATGCCAATCTCTAGGTATGGTGAAGGGTATGTGATGATGTGGGGCTATTTTAATTCCAAAGGCCAAGGGAACCTTATCAGGATACCATGAAATAACTGGCCTTTAAAAATAAACAGCTGCCTGCCTCTATGGGAATTTAACATAGGGGTGTACTGACTTATGCCCCCTGTATTTTAAGGAAGAACATTTATTTATTTATTTACAATACATTATTCATTCACAAAGAAAATTGGTGTCCTTAAAGGTTGGATTTGTCCTCATTTTTTCGATTAAGGCATTAAGATCAATTTCCAAAAGATGATTTTTTTTATTCCTCTTTTTAGTCAACTTTAGCATGGGTTCATAAACTTATGAGTGCCACTGTATTTAAGATGTGGTTGGCAGTGGTTGTATGGAGCACAGGATATGTTTTTTGTGGTCAGTGCACACTGCAGGAATGCAAAGCGGCCACAATAAGCCACTGTTTATGTGTTACTATGTGATACATTATTGAATATTACCTGAGCTGAAGTCCCAGAAGATAAGGTGTGAAGTGTCTGGATTCACATGAGAAAGTACAAGTCTCTGAAAGGGTGTGATCTCTGTGGGCTGACGTAAACACTGCTGCAATGATGCGTACATTATATTCAACAATATACTGTAGGTCTATCAGTACTGCACAAAGAACGGAAGAAGGGTTGATGCCCATGTGCCCATCATGTTTGCCTATTCTAAAAAAAAATCTTCCTGAACACATTAGCAAAAAAGCTACATTCAAGCTTGTAATGTACATTACAGGCTCAGTATAACTTTGTGCGTCATCACCCTAAATGGCATCTGCGTATTCATGCCAGGCAAATTACTTTTCTGTATACTTATCTGGATGAGCTGCTTGTTTGGGTTTTTTCTCTCGCTGTTTACCTCCGTGTGCCAAATTAACATACAAAACAAGGTCAAAATTAATCAGCAAATGCAAAATAGTCTCAGGATGGCATCAGTAAGTGACAGGTGAGTGACACAAGTGACAAGTTAATGTAGGGCACAGAAACATCATGTTCGTTTAAGTTTCCTGAATCCTTATTTTCTCATTTCTCTTCAGGGAAAAACTGGCCAATGTGGATCCACTGGCAGGACTCTTTCTTCTTAAATCTTAGTTCCCTAAGTTTGTGATTGATAATTAGCTGTAAAGCCCTGTGTGATCCTCTTATTATTTTAAAGGGGACATATTAGGGGAAAAACTCACTTTTTCAGTGCACATACATTTGGGTATCTGGAGTCAGATCAGAAAACATGGGATTCAACAAGCCATTCAGATTGAACTCTCCTTCCTATGTCACATGCGGACTCATTAGAATATTTGCCAGAAGTGTGCCATATTCTTCTCGCAAGCCAATCGGAGCAGACTGGGCTTTTTGGGCAGGGGGCTTAAAGAGACAGGCGGTAAATGGTGGGTTTCAAACGTAGTGAATATTCAGACAGATATTGGACATTAAAGCATGTAAACATGTTATATGAACCCACACTTCAAGTATGAACCTGAAAATGAGCATAATATGTCCCCTTTAAAATGGATCAATTCACTGGAATTTATCACAAGCATGTTTATGAGCTGGTTTTCTGTTTTATAGAAGACGTGTAAATGTTCAACTTGCTTTTGATGAAGGTTCTCAACACACAACTCATTTATTATAACACTGACACGTCACAACACTGGCTGTGAACTGTAACTAGAATGCTTGCCAAAGCTTCAGCTTGAGCTATGTTCACTTTTCAGGTGACCTTTGACTTTGATCACTCATGACTGTCATAATAATCATTTAGGTTCTACAGCAAGGTTAGCAGATGGAAGATGAGCAGACAAAATAATTACATAAGTGAAAAATACTTGATGATGAACAACCATGTAAGATAATAACATCTATTATTGCCTGGCATTTTACTATCCCTGATCTTCCTATCTCTGCTGGTCACTCTCCTGCCCACGGATCATCTGTCTTACAAAATAACCTAATAAATGAGAATCCGTATTGCTTGTGAACCCAGTGGCCCTGTAGGGTGCAGCAGACATACTGCATGGCTCAGGCAGTAATTAAGTGGAACAGAAGGCTGACCGTTAAAACACTCAATCTGCACCATTAGAAAAATAACAGGTTGTCAAATCTCTGTATTGATTGAATAAAATAAAACCACCACATACAGCAAATCAATAGTACAGAAAGGTATAGTAGTACTCCCTCTATACAGTGTTATCTTTGGTCTTGAAAGGGAAGAAAATGCGATATTAATGCCACAGACATCAGCAGCAATATTATAGTGTCAGGCTTTGTCAAACCCACTGCCTGGCAACCTGATCATACTCATTATTTTATTATTCATGTATCTGTGGCCCTGGCCAGTTCAGTCTAAATTTGGGAATATGATCTCTGTGAAACGGAGCATTAGGAGCATTACATTAGAGGAGCAGCTTGCTTGAGCTCTCAAATCAAAATTACCCATTGAACCTTATCCCCTGTAAATTCTCTCCTGACTGGAAAGACGACTTTCAATGAAGTACTAAATCCCAGGTGTTCCAAACTCTGATGCAGATAATAGAGGTGAAAAAGCTCATTTTCTGGGCGCCTGGTATGATGTTCCTGGAGATGGTATGGTCTTGGTGAATTGAGGTACAGCTTAGTAACGTGAAATGTAGTTCCATTGCTCTTTAACTCTTTAGAAAACCTGTTTTGTAGGCGTAGCAGTTGAAGAAGTTTGAATCACTTGTCTGACAAGAAGCGTTCTGTCTGTTTTTCAGCCACCACTCCTACAGGTGTGAATGTAGGAACAGGTCGGCCTATAATTTAGATGCTGCTGAACGGGAACATGACATTTTGAGGACGAATAAAAAAGCACTCCAGGTATTTGTTGTTACTTCAGCTCTACTTGTTAATTCCTTTGTAACACATATTCCAGTGCCTCTCATCATTTCTTTGGAACAGTGGTTGGCACAAAAAAACAAAGTAACACTGATTCATTAGAAAGATTTTGTGCCAGGAACATACTCCTCTATCCCATCAGAAGTGTGCTAAAAGCCAAAATCTGACTTTTCTAGTCAGACGTATAGCTTTTTATCTTGCCATAGACAATACTTGTCCAGTGCAATAAATGGTATTCAATCACCAGGAAAGGTAATCTTTCTGGAAATATTTAAGTTATATCTTGAGTAGTTTAAGGGTCAACAATCAATCTGCATCAACTGTCATGACTTAAGGTCAGAAAATGCCTATGCTCTGGCTGACCGATATTTTTGTTTTTAGGTATGACAATGTCAGTCTGTCGGTCCACCACTTTGGTCCAGACTGAAACATCACAGCAACTATTAGAGGGAGTGCTATGAAATTTGGTATTTGGATGTTCATGGTGCCCAGTAGGATGAATCCTACCAAAGAATTTCTAATAAGGGAAGAAGTTGCACTCTCGTTACTTCCGGCTTCTGAACTGGTTGCAGTTCCACTCTTGATCCATATAGGGGGCACTCACAGGCCAGTGCAGAATGAATGGGACTCTATGGAGCTATACCACTCAAAATCCACTTTTCTCAGGATATAATTTTTTGTCTAGTAATTTGAATGTTGCATTTGAAAGGGGAGGCTAAGAAAATACACACTGCTGGGTGTTAGATTTTTAAAGTGGCTTTTTTTGTTCTAAAAAGCCTTTTAAAATGTCAATGATGTCATACACATCGTACGGCCAGAGATACTGCTTTACGGCAAGCTCTGAGTTACTTCCTTTGTTCTCTCGAGGCATCGACAACACAGCTGACAGGTTAGACTCTCCCTGTTAATACACGTGCTAGAAAGAGGTTTGCTAATGTTTTAAAGACCACACCGAAATATTCACTCTGACATTCTGGTTCTGCTTCGGATGCTGTCAAGCGGGATCTCCGACCGTAATCAGTCCTTCACTGACCAATCAGCATTCATTAGCAGAATGCTAGCGTGTTATGGGCAACAACGACTCAATCTGTAAGAAATCGAAGGGACATAAGTACTCGTTCATTCAACTTTCGACCTATAATCCATGTTGAACTTGCAAAAACTACAATCAAATCTGAGATTTCTCAACGACAATCAGGCGAAAGACAAATTTAGCTGTCTAGCTCCATAGAGTCCCATTCATTTTGCACTGGAGACAGCGGAAAGCCCGTGGCTGGTGAACACAATCTGCAAGTTCACTCAAAGTCCTATGTTGCGGCTGTAAGCAGTCCAACGAGGGACTAAACACTGAGAGATACATAAACACACTGTGACGCGCTCAAGACTGTATTGCAATGATTTATTCCTCCACACGTAAAATACAACTAAATACTGCAGTTACCACATGTATAATTACTTTGTGTCGATATACAGTAAGTGCATTAGTGCGGCAGCCAACAGAAAGTGTTCGCTCCCAGGCTCACCCCCTCTGTCAAAGCCCAAAAAAACCCAGGTGAACAGGTGAAGCAAACAAATATGTTACCACTTCCGCTCAAGCCGCAATGAACACGCCCACCACCTACAATATAAGTTCACAATATAATAATAATAATAATAATAATAATAATAATAATATAAATGAGACCATAAACAACATACAGTATGTGGCTCCTACATCCTAAACATAGAGTTGAAAGGTTGAGTTTGAAAACACTATTCTACATTTTCCCTGAAGTCCTGAACTACAATTTTACTTCAGTAAGTTAAAAAAAAGTTGTGGTCCCAAATGGGAAAAGTGGTTGGCAGTAATTATCACGTTAAACAGAAACGCTGAAATGAACAATGGAGAAAGTCGTGTTTGATTGACCTCTGGTGGTTGAGAGTATTCAGTTTCTCTGCAGGCAATTAGCATGTTTCTGCATTAGGATTAATAAGAAACTCTGGCAGATAAGTGTGATGTTTTTTTTGTTTTTTTTTACATTGACCTCAATGAGAGTGATCTGCAGGATGCTGTTTGCTACATTCACTGTCCTGCTTCAGAGCATAAAGAAACTACACCACCATAAAAACCATTATTGCACGCGGTTTTGAATCCCGTTAAAGAGTTGATGACCATCAGCAGCTGCTGCTATGTGTCTTTTATTTATAACTCTTAACAGGCTCTGGTGTGGTAGAGTGTACAGTACGGAATAATAATAATTAACCTTTCACAGCCTGATGAATAATCTTACTTTCACCTGTAATATACTGTCAGTTTTCTTCTGAAACAGCTCATTAAATGTGACTGTGATTATTGTCCCATTATGTAGAGAAAGCGAGCAGTGGGACCTAATGCTTTCAAAAGCATATTGAAATATCCTCAGGGGTTGTATTTGTATTGTTTTCTCCAAATGACTTGTGCTTGCATGTAGCTTATCACCTTGGAAACACATGCTGTCTTGTCCGGTGAGCATCAGTGACATTTGAATCTCATCTGCTCAAAAACAAGTCTGTGTATCCACTCTCCAGTCCTCGAGGACCTCATCTGTGTTTAGGGCTCACAAGATATTTGCCACAATAACAATTACATTACTGTCACCATATTTGTATCCCAGAGCAACGCAAATGCGAACCAGGAGGATGTGAACCGCTTCCAATTTTTCCTTTTGAAAGGCTGTGAATATTGGTTCTTAGGTCTCCAGCAGAGCACAGAAACGATGTCAATCGCCGCGTTGAGCAATTTGTTTTCTATTTGCAAGTCTACCTGTGTGTCTGCACAGGTTACCTGAACCAGTCTATTCATCTCATTCTCTGTTGACCTTTAAAGAAATGCCTCCAAATTGACTTTTGTCACTTGTTTTTTTGGGGGGAGTAAGTGAGGAAGGGGGGGGGGGTATACGGGGACACTTATAGCCTCCTCGACTCCGAAGTCTATTTCCATTCTTACAGATGGATTTTGAGAAGCACTTATGACAGTTGTGTCTAATGTGAATCAAATCTTTCAGAACTGTTTAGGGAAAGTCTTTTCACAGGCACAAAATGTGTATCCACACCCACAGCAATCGCTGCATTTAAACCACTATTATTAAATGGGGACAGTGGGAGAACAACACCACCACATGAGACAGAAAAATGTCCTCAAGAGACTGTTTCAAAAAGCTGTTTCATTCTGGATGGTCTCAAGAGAAAGAACTTTCTTAAAACAAAAGCCACTTAATGTGATGTGTTGTATTCACCGTCAGAAGCAGAGATGGAAAATCCGATAATGGGAGCCGTTCCAAAGTTTAGCTGAGATGTTGCTAACAAACAAAGAAATCACTAAATGCTTTGAAAGCTCTTCTGCATCAAGTACAAGCACAAGTCTTCCAACCCATACGACCACATAGATCGCTTGTTTCTAGCCTCTAATACGACCCACAGAAGCGTTTCCTAAATTACAACATGCCATCATGATTTCGCGTAAACATACACGCCCACTTTCTTAAGCCAAATGGTGTGTTATCTGTACGCATTTTGAACTATTCGCGTGGATGTCTACGCTGTATACAGCGGATGTAAACATACACGGCACATGGCATGTTATCGCGAGAAGAAAGCGACGGTTGAGTTTAGGAAGCGTCACACGCGGGTTGGCTTTAGGAAAAGAAGAACCGGTTGGGTTTAGGAAAAGAAGAACGGGGTTGGATTTAGTAAAAGAAGAAAGCGCCGGTTGAGTTTAGGAATTGTGATACGCGGGACACAAAGGAAACGTGACATGCGGGACACGATCCCCGGTCTCCTGGGTGAAAGTCCTGTGTTTGACCCATCCACCACCCCGACCAACCTCCCTACGCTGATTTATGCCATTTCACACTACTCGCTACGGCGTAAATTCACACGCAATCGCAAGGTAATGTAAGTCAATGGAGGCCAAACGGCGTTGATAAACACGCTAAAAAGCGAGTATGCGTCTTGATAACACGCCAATAATGGCATACGAATTGGCGTGTCATACATACGCCATTTCATGAGATCAGTCTGTAAATTAGCATCCCTACTGGTGGCAGCAGATCAACACTACTCAGACCTAGGCCTAAATGTAACGGTTTCAAACATGTGGTTAATGTTGCGGAACGGTTGCAGTTTGGTTAATTAATTAATTGGTAAATTAATTAATTAGTTAATGCAGTCACAATTTAACAATGTCATATATAACAATATATTTTAGTACATTCTACTGAGCATACTTGTGTATTTTACTCAAGTTTAAATTCAGGACTTTTACGTAAGTGTGTCATATAGTTACGTAGAACGTGGCGTAACTAGGTCATGTACTTACATAAGTTCCACTCCATTCAGGAAGTGTCTTTTTTTTATCCAGAGCAGATACATAAATAAAAAGGGGTGTTCATATGTCTGTCTGCTTGAATTTGTCGATGAAAATCATGTATAGTAATGTATAATAATATTGAGGTGACGCATCGCGATATCGATTGAACCGTTGACAGGATAATCGTAGTGAAGATTCACACCCCTATTACATATGTAACTTAACTTATATATGTTACCTTGCATATGTGAGTTAAAATAAGTCGTTAAAGTAATATAACGTTGACTTTTAGTTTCACACGGGACACGAACAGCGGTATCCTGGGTCAATGACCCTTGTTTGCTTGACCCATCCCCCTCTATTCGGTCTTTGTCGCTTTTTATACTACATCACCTACTTCCTCCTTTGCATGTGTTCTTATTACTGCAGTCATATGGCTAGTAAGGTCGTAATAAGCTGCTTGTAAAAACCTATGGTGTCATTTTTTTTGGGAAAGGACAGTCTCTTAAAACTTCATACTCCTGAACTCGCCATCTAAACAATTTACACACTGCATGCTTCACATTGCTGTTTCTGTAGGAGGATTTATTACTGTACTTGACTTTCAAGACAGACAAAGTATGTTGATGGGAAGAAGGCAAAATAGAAGCCATCATCATCCTGTTAGTATGGCTTTTCTCTGAACACCATGACTTGGTCGCTACAGTATGTGTCTCCCATGGTTCAACCATCTCCAAGGGGCTGTTTTGTTCTTACAAGTAAAAAGCCACACATAACTCCCACATGTCAGAGCGATTTGTGTTGTTTCCTGGCGGTCTTAAATCCCTAAGGATACATTTCCGGACATATTTTGTTTCTGTTCATCAGTGCTGGAAATATGTAACAAAGTTCCAAGTCCTACATTTCTGTCACGCCTTCCACTTATCTTGTGCTTATTAGCCGATAATAAAAGCTTGACAGCAATCTTCAAAACGAAGATCAAGAGTCTTCTAGGAAACTTTTTTTTTTTTTTTTTTTTTTAACAAGCAACATCAGTATTGTTTTATATTTGATGTGAGTTTTTTTCTGTGTTAAACAGTAATTTGCCAGCTATCATTCACACAGAGCACAACAAGATTCCTCTCCACCCACTCATGCCTGAATCAGCCCTTCTCAGTGTTATCTTATTCCGTCTTACTACACTGCTCACTAAACACTTCAAGACAGTGTTCCACATTTTGGGAAATAAGCTTATTTGACTGCCGGACTGTTGCTGTCCGAGTTTCTTCACCCTAAACAGTCAATATGCTAGGGGTGTCAAACTCATTCTCACTAAGGGCCACACTGAAAAAAGAGAATTGCATCAAGGGGTAAGGCTGCACAATTAATCGCAATTTCATCAAAATTGCAATATGAACGATAGTGCAATATCCAAATTGCAGGGGGGCGCAATATTTTTTAAAGGCAAAATATGTGTCAAACCATTCTAAAATAAAGCATTGTGGTGCTGCAGAGACATCCCGGCCTACAAATCGTATCCTACAGACTAAAGAAAAAATCTTTGTTTGGTACAGATGCTCGCAAAAAATCACACTTCAATCATTTATCATTTTATATTTTTCAGTGAAAATGAGAATAATGACACAAAAATGATCATTCCCTCCAATATCGTGAATCATATCGCAATCACAATATCAGTCAAAATAATCGCAATTGGATATTTTCCTAATATCGTGCAGCACTAATCAAGGGCCAGACATGTAATGTTTGACATGCTTTTGTTTCATTGAAAAAGTCAAATGTCTTTGACTTTATTACTTACAGCATGTTGCTTTTTTTCTACATTTTTGTAGCTTTTTGTCATTTTTTTTGTTTTTATACTGACTTTGTGGCTGACGTTTTTGTCCCTTTTTTAAAAATGTGTCGAATTTTCCGAAATTCTTTACGCTTTTTGACAACCATAAAACTGTAAATAATAAAATGTCCTTAGCCATCATAGAATTTAGCAAGTCAAGTCAAGCAAAACACTTTTTTTTTTTTTCACAGCCTGAATATGAAAACTCTCTGATTCTCAGGGAATTTCTGAGTCTCAAAGTTGGCAAATCTGCCAAATTCTGCTTTAAATGTCACGTAATTGCAGTTTGGTGCACAACTAGGTGGGCCAAAATCTATTGTGAACCTTAATTGATATACAGGCCGGATCTAAATCTGCAAGGGGCCGGAATCGGCCCGCAGGCCTTGAGTTTGACACGTGGTATAGACGTTAGACGTTTAGCTTACAAGTTAGCTAGCAATGGATGCATCTGTTTGTGTTCAGCTCAGCCTCTGACTGAACTCAGCAAAAACTCCAGTTCTTTCTGCGATTTCGAGTCTCAAGTCTTTGAGCTCGAGTCCAAGTCAAGTCTCAAGTCTTTGAGGGGCAAGTTCAAGTCAAGTCAATAAAAGAAAATAGAAATACATTAACAAATGTTGATTTAAAAAGCAATAATTGCATGAAAACGAGTGTGAAGTCCGAGTCAAGTCTGAAGGCTTTTGGGTCGAGTTGCAAGTCAAGTCTGAAGTCACTGTTTGTCACTTAAGTGCGACTCGAGTCCGAGTCTCAGACTCGAGTCCCCATCTCTGGTATAAGCATATTTCCCCAAATGTCAAACCATTTCCTCCTACACTACCCATGTTCCATATTTGACCAATAACACGTACAGTTAGGAAGCCTGTAGTCTTTTTTTTTTTTTTATTCTTTCTTTGGTTACTTACATCAACACACATTCATAGCCAATATACAAAGTAGTCCAGTAGTTTGGGTGGTATAAACCAGTCAAGTGTATGAATAAATACTGCACTTAAAGAACACAATCTAGCTTGGCATAGATAATATTGTACAAAAGGTTCTATTTTTTTGTGCTGTACATTTTTTTTAAAGTGCCCATATTATGAAAAAAACACTTTCTTTGTTATTTTGTGTCTCTGGTGCTTCCACACGCATACAAACTTGAAAAAAAAACATCCATGCTGTTTTGAGTGAGATACAGGTTTCTGAATGATTCCTGCCTTCAGTCTCCGGGTGAGCTGGTCAAAATCTGCACGGCTTTCTACGTCACTAGCCGAAACAAGGGGGCTAGCGCCAGCATGCTAGCAGTTAGCCCCTTCGTTCTCAATGGCAAAACACTGCTACAACACACACAAGTTCACCATCTACAAAAGAACTATTTACATGTCCTTGTTCTGCAGGTATTCCACGCAAAGTTGGAAGTGCGCTCTTATTTAGAAGAATTCTCCCAGCTAAACCTGCTTTGTACTGACTGAAGTTAGAAACAGCTAGCTAGCTCATGTGATCCTTACCTAGCTACTGAGCATGTGCGACTCCCAACAAAGATGGAACAGAAGTGAGATGTCTCACTCTGTAGCTAAGCTGAACACACAGGGTGAAAAGAGGAGCTGCAGCAATGTGCAGTACAACAAATATATGGTGTTTTTTGAAAATTAAACCATGTAAACCTATTCTGGTACAACCTCTAAATACAATTATGAACCTGAAAATGAGCATAATATGAGCACTTTAACATCAACAAGAACACCTCATTAAAAAGTGCAGATTCGGTGTTGGCAGATAACAGCTGATTCCCCATGATCCTGGCCCACTTTTCAGATAAAATGAAATACAACATCACTGTGATAAACCACAGTAAACAAGTCCAGGTACGCCTCCTCTCTTCAGGTGCTTTGAAATGTGAGGACTCCACATTTGTCATCCTATTGCTGCATGATAAAAAAAAGCTTGAATTTGCAAAGCATCTTTTTGAAGACATATGCAAAAGGCCAGGGTTTCAGAGAGATTATGAAACTTTATAAAATCCTTAAAATACCATAACATCCTCCATTTGATCTAAATAAGAGTTGAAAAGGTTTTCTCGTCACAGCAGCCCTGTGAGGGACGGGATGTTATCTGAAGCTGCTGTCTCCCTCCGCTGTGCTTTTCAAGCAGACAGACCATAATTTAACAACTTGGTGGTGCTGTAGTTCTCCCTTGCATCTCAGATTAAATGATACTGTAATCATCACCCACAATCTGGCTCAAGTCATCATTTCACAGCATTGAGGACATAGAGAAGTGAGTGGTGATAAAGCTTAAACCACGTCCCTTCTGCCTGTCCTACTTACAGAGATTGTCTGTGAATATTATAACTGCAGTTCGTCTTCTCGCACCTTTTCATGGCTGTGTTGAATTGTCATATTGCTGTCAGATATGCTGTGACAATCCTCAACAATTTCTGTTATTTTTGAAAACTGGATTCTTTTTTTCTTCTTTTTTTTTGATGGAAGAACAGTATATGGATTTTTACAGTGTTTGACCCAACAACAGTTACTGCATTCATAAAAGCATGGAAGTGCAATTGAGTTCATCTAACAAGACTGAGCCTCAATCTGAGGCTGGACTGATTGTCTTTTCGGACACAGTATCTTCGAGAAAGCCCTTCGAAAGCTGCTGTGGCACAGAGGGTAAAGGAACGGGTTGATGGCCGAGTTCAGCCACAGAAGCCAGAACGTAATCTCGTACCAGTAGTTGGCCACACATTCACCGCTACAGGCGGCGCGGATAATCATTAGCAGAGTGTAAGGAGCCCAGCAAATCCCAAAGATGCAGACAATAATGGCCAAAGACTTGGCGATCTTTTTGTCTCGAGTCAGACGAGATCTCTGTTTCCTACGGCCAGGCGCCATGCACGAGGCCGTGTGCTGAAACGGCCTGGAGTTTCTTCTGTCGGGAGAGAACTTATCCCTCTGCATGAATACCTGACTGTTATTAGGGTCCATGCAGGAAGAAGGGGACAGGACGTCGTCGTCCTCGATAACCGCAGAGATGGCAGTAGGCTCGCTGGAAGACACCTTTCGAGTCTTCACAAAAAACACGGACCAGGCTGCTCCGTCCCTCTGCTTCTTACCGATCCTCTGCGGCTTGGCGTCGTCGTCGGCGCAGGCGCCGCCGTCCCTGGTCCTGCGATGGATGTTCAGGTAAATGCTCAGGTTGAAGAACGCCACGGACACAAACGGGGTGAAGAACTCAAAGGTCGAAGCGCTGAGCAGGAAGTACCAGGTGAAATAAAACTCGGCATAGCACTCGTGGCTGGGGACGACACTCTCGCCAACGATCGTCTCCCAGAAGATGATGGCGGGGCCGTAAAGGAGGAAGGCCAACACCCACACCGCCACCATCTTGAACACAGCCCGACGGGTCATGTTTCGCTGCGCTCTGTATTTAACCTGTGTTAAAAGAGAGATACAAGTGGTGTGTCACGATTGAAGACTGGAGAGGAGGCTTTTAAAGTGCACAATTTGTGTCTTTATTAACAAAACGACACCAAAACATATTCAAACCAAAATACAAAAAATAATAATAATAATAATAAACAAACAAAACGGCAACCTCACAGCAAGCTGCCAAGTCTCTTCTTTCTTCTCCTGACGCCCTTTTAACTCAGTCTCCCCTAATTGGACCATACCACCTGCACAGGTGATTATAGGGTGAGCTAACCTGAGCAAGCAACATTAACACTTCATTTCTCAAAACATCATTACAATTAGATAGATCAGTTACTGCTGACATTACTATTTATACATATGTGCACCCACAACAATAGGCACCCCAAATACAGACTGATCTCATGAAATGGCGTATGTATGACACGCCAATTCGTATGCCATTATTGGCGTGTTATCAAGATGCATACTCGCTTTTTAGCGTGTTTATCAACGCCGTTTGGCCTCCATTGACTTACATTACCTTGCGATTGCGTGTGAATTTACGCCATAGCGATTAGTATGAAAGGGCGAAAATCCTCATAGGGAGGATGGGTCAAACACAGGACTTTCACCTAGGAGACCGGGGATCATGTCCCGTGTGTCACGTTTCCTAAACTCAACCGTTGCTTTCTTCTTTTCCTAAACCTAACCGGTTCTTCTTTTCCTAAACCCAAACGTAGCTTTCTTCTCGTGATAACACGCCAAGTGGCCATAACACACCAAGTGGCCATAACACACCAAGTGGCGTGTATGTTTACGTCATACATACACGTGGATAGCTCAAAATGCGTACAGATAACACGCCACTTGGCTTAAGAAAGCGTGTGTGTATGTTTACGCGAAATCATGATGGCATGTTGCCAAATCTTATAAATAATGTACTGCAGAAGTATCGTACTTATTGTTCCTCACCTTAGGACTGCCCAGCCCCTCCCTACAGAAAGGACCTAATGAGGCAAACCTGCATGCACTCTCCCTGATTAAGCTGGTGAGCAGCTGATCTACGCCCCCCCCCACATCACAGGCAGAACCATAGCAAAACACTATGAACCCCTAAAACCTGCCGAACAGGCCTGTGTCAAATAATAAAGTAACAAATAAACTAAAACAATAACTTACAACATTACACTGAAATTAAGGATTAAGCAGACACCAAGTTTTGGGAACAGGGCCTAGTGAAAAGGGAGAAAGGAAGC
This sequence comes from Sander lucioperca, assembly GCF_008315115.2. NCBI lineage: Eukaryota > Metazoa > Chordata > Actinopteri > Perciformes > Percidae > Sander > Sander lucioperca. Next base: position 26,756,631 of record NC_050183.1, read on the forward strand.
CTTTTCACATGGTGACTCACCAAAAATCTGCCGCACAATTAACTCTACTTGTTACATTCCACAGCTGTTCACATATTAACAAAAGCACTTGTTTCTGCTCTGGGTGCCTTGTTAGAAAAAAAAGCCCAGTTTGTATTATGAGATGCTGTAAATAAAACCCACTCGCGAGGCTCTTATTGTGCGATGACTCACTGAAGCCAAAGACAGAAGGAGGGAACTCAAGGGGAGTGTGAAAGAGACATCTGGTTTCTCCCGATCCACTCCTCCCTCGACATCAGCCGCTGCTCCTTCTCTTCACACTCACTGCATTTTCACTTCACCTCTTTTCAGACTAAACTCTTTCCTTAAGCAAAGCTCCTCTATTTACCATTCTCCCGCTCTTTTTTTTATTATTATTTGTGTTTAAAAGATCTAAAAGATCTTTCTTTGCCTGAAACCATCAATTATCTCTCTGCGACAGCTGCTAATGTCACCTAGGTTCAAGAGCAACATAAACAAATCCACTTCTCTGAATCAATAAATAATGAAACGGAGCCCCTTCATGATGCTAATAACTGATTCTGGCCCTGCTATCGAGTGTTCATTACAAAAGCGCAAGACTCCCCATTTCCATTGTAAATTACAAATAATGCTCTCTACGGATTGAGAATTAATACATACATAATAATACATAAATAAATATTTCATACTAAGCTGCTGAGATCAAACCCTCGAACTAAAAGAGATAAAAGCTGTCACAATCCAAGATGTTTTACACCTCTTGGTTAGCAGCTAAATATAATTCTTTTTCTGTAAATGTGGCATCTGACAAGTTTAGTTATTTAAAAAGTCAATTGAAATATTTCAGTGTTTTGCCAATCGAGCACAAATCAACATATTGTCTGGAGATTTCATCTTTAGAGGAAGTTTTATAATTGATGACTAATACTGACCATACTGGATGTAGGGCCCTGTGTTAAAAAAAATTATCAACTGAAAATGATTCAGGTTTTACACTGACGCCAATAGGGGCAATACATATCTGCTACTTTTTGTTCGGGTTGAAACCCTGATTAAAGAGGCCGTCTGGCTAGTATTTCGCTTCTGTGTAGTTGGGGAACTCACAACAGAAAGATCAAAAAAAGGAATGGACAAAATTGAAGCAGCAAAATTGAAGCAGCAGAGGGAGAGAGATCCTGAATTTTAGTCTCAAGTATGAGTCGAGCTCCAAAACATTTTCCATGATGCAACTCAACAGCAAGTTTCCTTAGACCCTTACTGCCTCCTAAATGCTTCCAAACCTTACACCTCCTAAAAATGTGAGTCACAATGCCAAACTGAGATGGCCCTGATGATGTCACTATGACATCATTTTTTTCTAGCGTTGAAGAGCTCCTCCAGAGCAACAGAAGACAAATTATTTTATTGACTGACTTGAGTTGTACTTCTCGTGACCTGTGTAAAATCAGTTCCCTTTTACATACATTACTGGACTGTATATTTTGTATATTTGACCTTATAGACTGCTGAGTTGACTGCCAATGTCCAAAATATTCACTTACTAGACTAACCAGACAACTCAAGGTGTGTGTGTGTGTGTGTGTGTGTGTGCGTGCGTGCGTGCGTGCGTAAGGTTGGCGGATCAATCCCAGGCTCCTCCAGCCGCATGTCAAAGTGTCCCTGAGCAAGACACTGAACCCCATGTAGCTCTCCGGATGCTGTATTGGTCCGTTCATGCCACCTGGGAATATCAGGGACCGCCCCCGTGATTACGTTGTTTTTCCGACTGCCAGCGTTGCATGACTGCCACCAACTGTTGGGCGTAGCCTAGAGCATCAGGTGTGTGAAAACATGGAGGCCACAATAACAAAGATTTGCTGCTGTTTTCTTATGCGAGCACCTACTTGACTTGAATTGGTTTACTTGTTACTAGCAATAGCACAGAACTTTTATACCTAATTGAAGTTACTCTGTTGAAACCAATGGACGACTACAACCTAAATCGACAGCACGTTGTGGATGCATGCGTGAATTCTCTATATTTAGGAAAAGTTTCTCACCCTTCAACACATTTGAACGATCGTCGGCCATGTTTCTGTACGTCAGCTGTCAACAACTGGGAAACTCTGATAGCAAAATCTAGCCCCAGTTTCCCACCTCTGATTCCCACATGAAGTGACGTGAATGATGACGTTTTCACTGGGAAAAATGTTTTTCCGATGCCCATGAACGCACGGTCAGTATAGCTGTCCACTGCTCCTAATACTTAGGATGGGTTAAATGCAGTAATAGAATGTCACTACATTGTACTGTGTGTATGTGACGATTAAGAATACAGTTTGATTTTTTTTTTATAGTGTGTGTGTGTGTGTGTGTGTGTGTGTGTGTGTGTGTGTGTGTGTGTGTGTGTCCTGTACTTACTGCTCTTGTGACTGACAGGAAGCGGTCATAACTAATGAGGACAATGTTGAAGACTGAGGCAGTGCAGAGCAGGTAGTCCATAACCAGCCACAGCTTGCAGAGCCCCTTACCCAGCATCCACCGGCCTGTCAGGTTGTACGGGATGTACACCGGGATGCAGAAGGCACCTGGAACAGACACACACTGCATAACGATTCAACCCCCCCCCAAACAAAACTGTATTAACATGCACACCTCTCCAGGCAGCCTGGGTGTGAGGATCATTACATGTGACAACAAAATTACTGGTTGCTGCCCTGCAGAGGTAAGGTGAAAGGCATTTTAGAAACAAGAGAAGCCTATTGGTTGTCTCATTAAATAGACGGATATAATGTATCTAATGCTGCAGAAAGGAGCAGCACAATAACAGAGATGGGAATGCCTTACTAAAATAAAATAGAGGGATGCTACAAATAATAACAATATTACACATCAATGAAGCAAAAAGAACGGCAAGGTCACTATAAACTCATCAATGAATACGTGAGAGTCACTGTAATTATACTGTGGGGAGATTGCAATGTGTTTGGGGCGTGTAGAAATAGTGTTTTTCATTGATATGGAGAAGAGACTGACAGAGGAAACACAAAGAAGAAGAGGAGGATGAACAACTCACCCACGAGAAAATCAGATATAGCAAGGTTCAGAAAGAAGTAGTTGCTTTGATTTCTCAGACTTTTATCCACAATAAAAGCCATGATGACCAGCGCATTTCCTGCCACCACGACGACGACCAGAGTCACCATGAGGACCGATAAGATCACCGCCAGGTGGCCCGGGAGGACGGTCCCAGCCTCGGACACCGCAGGAGTCAGGTTGGCGCTGGAGTTTGAGACCAGAATATGCGCGCCCATAGTTAATAGAAAGCCAAAATCATTGTAGACCTTTTTCATTTCACGCACAGGAACAATAACGAACAAATCCAATTACGCGACCCAACGTTCTGCTCCACTTTATCCAGGAGTCAAACATGTCTGGAGACCTGTGGTTAAATGAAAATACTTTCCCCAAATCTTCCATTTCTCCGGAATAGTTCTGGAATTAGGGGAGACACTAAGTTTAATTGAAAGCTTAATTTTTTTAATGATAATATTGTAGGTCCTCTGGGTCCTCTCTCTCCTCTCTGGTCAGCCGGTGCGTTAACAGCGCTGGCTGCCCGATGTGCGGCTACCGCGGAGCGCACAGTGGATTTTGTCACCAATGTCAGGACTGCCAGAATAGAAAATAGGTAGGCTACTATATCCGCTCATATTTCAAAATAAATGTCTTACGGCGACGATTTTGAGAAAGTCGAATGTAAATTTCAGAATACCCTACGCATTTCCGAGGCAATTTGTACATGTATTGAATTACGTTGACGTTTTCTCAACGCATTAGGCCTACTTCCGAAACGTAATCTTTAAAGTCAATATTAAGAGCATTCAAAATGAAAAAGACTAAAATTGAAATGTCTATTAAGCACTTGTGTAAGCCATAGACTGAATACAGTCAATGGTGCAAGCCCATATTTTAACCATTGTAATGTGTCGGTTGTTTACCAAATGAAAACCACCCAAAAAACCCGTAAAAGCACTTAAAATTGTTGTCAGTCACTGACAGAGAAAAAGAGGTGTCAAATTTGTCTCGCTTTTATTTTGGAGGCAATACAAATTCCGGTCTTACTCGGGGATTTCTGCGCAATTGACGTTTTGCTTCGCAACAACCGTTCTCTTAATAAATCAATGGCAGCAAGTGATCAAAGATTGGAATCAAAAGCTGTAGTCTGTCCAGATGCCTGAAGCAGACTGAGATGAAATGATCTGGACTGCAGCCAGCAGGATGTCTGCCAGGAGACAGTCAGCTGGTCAGCTCATGGGTCAGCTACATATTTACACTAAACATCAAGTTCAGCAGTGAAGTGATTCAAGCCATTCAGAGGTCAATGTCCACTTTACAAGGACAGAAGACACCACAAATTACCATCCTCTTCTTCCTTCCTTTAGATTAACAGACAGCTCAAGGCGTGTGTGTGTGTGTGTGTGTGTGTGTGTTCCTTAAAGGTTATATCACTGTTATTCATCTACAAATCCAATAAACACCATTCATGAAAAACAAATTAAGTATTTTTTTTATAAGAGAGACATGAATTTGAAATGAGAGAATCAATGTAGCGAGTCAGTTTAATTTTTAGAAAAAGCACCGTAAGCTTTCTTACAATCAAATCAAGGGTGCTTTATATGATATTATTTCAACAATTATGTTGAAATAATTGAAGAGCCTAAATCATTCAAATGCAACTCATTATTAAATGTCCCTTCATCATCCTTTTCATTTCATACATAAAGTTTTACTAAAGTTCATTTTCATTGAATCAGACATTTTTATTTCAAATTACCATTTTATAAAATTGTTTTATTTCTTAACGGCCATTTCATAAATGTCACTTTACGTGTCATTAGATGTCATCAGTCCCTGTCACTACCCGATGTGAGACGAGTGCAGATGTGAGTTGCGCATGCTCAGATTTAAACGGTTTACGGCATAACACCAAGGGATCTGGCAAACGGTTTTAGCTATCTATGATTGTTTGATTGTTAGCTCAAAACGCCATTCAAGTGACAGCCTTTGTTGTGTTTGATTGCTAACTTGTAGCCAGCAGTGAACCAACTTCGTTATGACGTAGGTCCATTTTTATTGTATTGACATTACAGAAGTCTCTCGTTAGCAGGTTCTCGGAGGCTACTTCAGCCTCTAATCTAGAACTGACATCAGGGATCATGCCCTGAACATGTGATGTCTTACGCTAAATAATAACTTACTGCTATGTAATGTACCTATCTCATTATTCTGTGGCTAACAGCAAAACAGATCTGCGTGTAAAGAAGTAACTCGGACAGTTAGCTGCTGCTGTTAACACTGGCTAACCAGTTACCCAGTAGGCTGCATGTGCAGCCTTGTTAAGCTAAATAAAAGGAGAGCTGCTTGAATTTTAGATTCTGTGTAGGCTACTGTTTATTTACAGCAGCAGTTGTAGCTGGTTGATTCAGAACTACTTCGGCATTGTTTTACTCAAATTAACAGGAGCTAACTGGCTAAATATTGAAGCAGTTGAACTTTCTGGACGCTTCTCGTAGCCTACGTGATTGGCTGAAAGGGGAGGGTCGTGACAAAACCACTGTCTTGAACGTGACGTTGTAAAAAGAGACTATATTAAAAGTATCAATGTTTTATTATTATTATAATTACCACTTTAGGGATCCATACTTGTATGCTTTAAAAGATATTTACAGTCTTTGATTTACTTGAACCAGGCTACGCCTACAGTAAGCTCTCCCATATTCTTCTGTGTGGATGAAATTTGAAATTGCTTACGAACGCTAATTATTCTCTTCAGCCCTTCGAGTATGAATGTAGCTCCATGAGTTCTTCACAAGTCTCCTAAAAAATATAATTAGTGGTTAAGATAATGGGTTCAGCGTGATGTGATGACAGCTTGTCGGGTTGAAACGACTCTGTTAAGTGAATTAGCAGTAATTATTCTCAATAGCTGAAATGAGCAGGCAGCTTTGTACACAGACACGGAGGAAATTTTCAGCCTGTTGTATGTTACTTGCGTTCTCATTCAAATGAAATGTCGTCATGTGATCCAGGTATTAGTTTTATTCCTTCAAGATAACTGAACAAAGATAAAATAACTACTTTTTTAACATCACAATCGGGTTGTGCTGGCGACAACCAAACTGCCAACTGTGCTGATGAGCCCTGGTTATTTTTAGAAAACAGTCCTCTGCTGCCTAAAGCCAACCCTGGAGTGGTTAATATGCAGACCGTGTCTTACCGGGGATTGAGGAAAACCAAAACGGAGAGGTGAGGCAAAATCCCCCCACGAAAAGTTGAATATTTAGTAGGCTTCAAGTGGATGTCAAATGCATTGGAGAAAACGGATATGTGAATTATGTGAGTGAGTGTGAGAGTGTTAGAGTGTAGAGTTCATGGACTTCATTTTGTTAAGCAGTGATGTCTGATCATATTCCTTGGAAGCGCTGAAGGAATTGTGTATGAATTTCATTCACATGCCGATTCGGCTGAAAGCTGAATTAGCACTTACAAGGACAAGTATTCACATATTATAATCGAGACATAATGGAGCATTGCTGTTGAAAACAGTGAACAAAACCTTTCATTTAAGCGTGTAATGATTATGTGGTTTTCTAATACAGTGGATCGACAATCCTAGTGTGCGACTGATGGATATACAAATGTCATGGTTTGATTATTTTAATGTTGTACTGTAAACATTTCATTTTACGGCTTCTTAGTCAATATAAAGTTCAGAGTTAAAGCGATTAGCTGAAACAACAATTTTGAACAACTCAAAATGGCTAAAAGACATTTTTTGAATACATTATTTGTAATTGCAATAAATCCCTCTTTGTCTCTATTAAGACGTGAGTTGGCTAAAACCAACCTTTTCACAAGACGGTAAAAATGTGTTTGAATAAGTCTTTTATCCTTCTTCTGAAATTCATTTTGTCTTCTTGCTTTTTGGCCTTTTGGTCTTCGCTCCAGATTTGGTGGCCTCATCCTGTGAAACAAGAGGAATGGGCTAGGGAATGAACAGACTAATAATTATCTTACATAAGCATCTCCACTTAATGGTGCCAAAGCTTTTTTTTCATGTTTAATATTTGAGTGCTGTTTTAAAGCTCATGACTCCATTTATGACAAACACTTAACTCCTGCTGCGTTTATCTGCCTTATTGAAATGTGCAAATAACAATGTAATGATTGGCATGCACCCTACAGTTTTTATGTATGCAAATAATTGCTTCAAACCAAACACTGCATTCTTAAGTACTCTTATAAAACATCCTTCACTAATTATTGCGGTGACAATTCATGCTACCAACTTGTAAACCTATCACTTTAACAGCCTGTCTACATACATGATAATTTGGTTTCATACAGCAGAGTGATAATGTGGGACATTTTAATATGGATGCTGCCCCTTCATATCGCATATGGTGTTTGCAATAAGGCTGTAAACCAGTCACACACAAACAGCTGTTGTCCCAATTACCATTAAAAAATGTTCCTTGCCCTTGGAGTTTCCCCTCCATTGTAGTCAACAGGAAGTAGCCTTGTTACTATTTTTAAGAAGCGACACGCATGCTGCAAAATAACTGGCAGCAACCGTTCGTCTTGTTAGGTCCTGATGTGTAAAACTAGTGGTTCAGCTCTTGTTTCCTTAAGTCTATCTTCCTCCTAAATCCAATCCCAGTTTCAGAGATTTTATCTAATTGTGGATTCAACCAACAATGTTCTCACTCTCTCTTCCCCAGAATTATTGTCCTGCTTCCAATTTAGATTTTACCTCAACAATACAAATGGCAGGATGAGGCACTGTGGTGGAAATTCAGGAACTGAATTTCTGGATTTCCATCAACATGTCTTCACAGATTAAATTGGTGTACCTCAAGGGTCAATTCTGGGTCCTATTTTGTTTTCTTTCTTTTTCTTCTTTTTTTAAAAAGACCTTTATTAAAGTTTATTCTATTCTGCAGAGGTTTTAAGTCCCTCTACCCAGGCAGTGGCCTCTAATTAGTTGTCACAGAGTCCAGGCTTGACGTCCACAGGGGAACTGAGCCTTTGCTGTCAGGATGGACGTGAAATAAAGTGTGGATTCTTTGACAGTAAGGTGATGGGGTTTTGAAGTAGGATACTTCTAAAAGTAGGTTTGCAGTACCTTTAATCTCTCTGTGGCAGCAGCTCAAAGGTCAATCACGTTTTTATTGGAATAACTTTGCAGAACACAAAGAAGACTTCAATGCAGACTGGACCTAACTTTAGGCTGGTGAAAGAGAGGAGAGACTGTTTGATCTCCAGAACATATGGCAACCAGACACTTCAAATGCACCCATATCCCTAATGTGACAGCTACTGGAGAGTGGGGAGACACATAGCACGCCGAACAGACACTCCACAGTATTATAATAAATCTAGGTGTCACTATAATCTGTAACTCTACTGAACAAAAACATTTTTCATGAGCTGAACTCAAAGATCTAAGACTTTTTCTATGTACACAAAAGTCTTATTTCTCTCAAATATTGTTCACAAATCTGTCTAAATCTGTCTAAAACAAAAGTGTTGCGTTTATAATTTTGTTCAGTGTATATACTGTCTGACAGTGTCTTCTCTTTTGCCCGTCAGACTCTGCTTTGGTTGTCAAAAAGGCAACAACAATCTGTTTTCAGATAGTTGGATGAATATCAGGGTAAAGGTCAATTAAACTACAGGATATTGGATGTTTCTCAGTATCAGAAAACTGACAGCAATGTCAGAAATTGACTGATGATGTGTCAGTGGAAGATGACAGAGCGATATGTAAGAGGCCCAGAGAGTGTCTCACCATGGCGGCAGTATATCCTTGCTCTACCAGGATGTTGCGAGCACAGTTGTTGATGTGTTTGAAACGGTCAGGACCCAACAAAATACCTCCATACCACCGAGACACGACCACCATGACATTACTCACGTCCAGAATCTGTGGTGAGAGACAAACACATATTAAATGTGAAATGAGTGTGATTTTGAGCAAGCTGGCAAGAGAAGAACAAAATAAATTGTTACACAACACCCTTCCCTGGCAACCACTTTCAAGTAGCCAGTTTTTGGGCACCGGATGAGATACGGTGGAATCTTCATTAAGTGTATCTGGCTCAGGCCATCGGCTGTCATTCTAAAGCCGATTGCCTGACACTCAAATCTGGGGATGTTTTCCATATTTGTCTGTCCTCCAGAGAGTTAGATGAGAAAATTAAGTGTGTGTGTGTGTGTGTGTGTGTGTGTGTGTGTGTGTGTGTGTGTGTGTGTGTGTGTGTGTGTGTGTGTGTGTGTGTGTGGTGTGTGTGTGAGAGAGAGTGTCTTTGTGTGTGTCTCTGTGTGTGTGTGTGTGTGTGTGTGTGTGTGTGTGTGTCTCTGTGTGTGTCTGTGTGTGTGTGTGTGTGTGTGTGTGTGTGTGTGTGTGTCTTTGTGTGTGTCTGTGTGTGTGTCTCTGTGTGTGTGTGTGTGTGTGTGTGTGTCTGTGTGTGTGTGTGTGTGTGTGTGTGTGTGTGTCTCTGTGTGTGTCTGTGTCTCTGTGTGTGTGTGTGTGTGTGTGTGTGTCTCTGTGTGTGTGTGTCTGTGTGTGTCTCTGTGTGTGTCTGTGTCTCTGTGTGTGTGTGTGTGTGTGTGTGTGTGTGTGTGTGTGTGTGTGTGTGTGTCTGTGTGTGTGTCTAGCTCGCTCCAGGAAATGTTTAGCCCGAAGACTGGAAGGTTCAAGGTTCAATTTATCATCCATAAAATCACAGATTACAGCGCTCCCATTGTAATCAACCAACGCTGTTTACACAAGATATAAATACCCACAATATATATATATATATATAAATAAATAATAACTCTACTTAAAATTAGAATCACATAAGCAATAAAAGACCTATTAAAGGGGGAGCCATAAAAAGACCATCCAAACAAGAGCGTATTAACAATTAGTAATTAGTGCATTAACAATGGATCAAGTGTTGAAAGGATTCAGTTTTTTTTAACTTTTAATAGAGACTGGCTGTATTTTCACCTAGCTTTCTTTGGGCTAAGCTTATAACATGACCTGGATCTCTCTACTGAACACAGAGAGATTAAAATGACATTAATCTTCTCATCACAACTCCTGATAAAAAGAAAATAAGCAAAATCCCCAGTATGTCAGACTATCTCTTTAACATAACAAAGACAATTTGACTCCGCACAGCACACACAAAAAGTCTCAGGCACATCTGGCTGCCAACGCTATTAATCAGATCCTTTTTTTTTTATTCATTACCTCCCTCTTTCACATTCAGAGGCAGAAAGCACAAATCTAAATGAGGAAACGGGAAGAAAGGCTTGTGGAGAGGAAGATTAGAGAAGAATAGATTAAGGAGAAAGCTCTTCGTATAAATTGCCCAGTACGCTGAGAGTGTAACAAGTAGCAGATTAATCAGCGCGTTGCTCAGAAGAATGAGCAGGAAGACAGCGGACCTGATACCATCACTCCAGCTACAGTAGGTCAATCAGCTGCAGGAAGTGGCCTGATACGACGACTTTTTATCTGCTCTTCTGTACGTGTCCACATGGGTAGTCTCGCTTTGCCAGACATTCCTCCACAGCGCTGCGGAGGAGGGTCTGGCTAGTCCACACTGTATTCCTGGATGGGAGAAAAACGTGCTCTGGTTTATTGGCATTTCTTTAAACCAATCACAATCGTCTTGGGCGGTGCTAAGCGCCGGACGGAGCCACGGTGCCTCTGCAAAATAGCCTCAGGAAGGAACTTGTTTTGGTGGAACATCTATGTTCAAAAGTAGTTTTAGTCGTGCAACAGAAAACTCAGATTGGACAGATAGTCTCGCTAGCTGTCTGGATTTACCCTGCAGAGATCTGAGGAGCAGTTAACCATAGTCCTCAGAAATCCACCGGAGGTTAGAACACCAACACAAAGAAAGAGGAAGGTAACGGACATCCGGCCGAAAAGAGTGACATCTTGGCGGAATTTCAGGCGGCACCGGAGCAATCCTGGAAGTGGAACGTCGTCGATATAGACTACACATGGGTTAAAGCTGCAGTAGGTAACGTCCATAAAATAATATTTTTTGTCATTTTGTCGCTAAATCAGAACTATACATGGATAAGATAATCTGTGAAAAAAAATCACGTTCCTCTGCCTCCTCCTGGTGCACCTAATGGCATAAGGAAAACAACCTATGAGAGCCGAGGAGTCTCTAACACAGGGTTAATGACTGCTGGTGAACTCCAATCAAACTGTAAAACTAGGCAGCACTCCGGTCGGTGCTTGGTTTTTGGCTCAACCAGGTCACAATAAATTGAAATTGAATAAGGTATGCATTCACAATGTTTTAACATAAGTTTGTAGCCTATAGTCTGTGCAGAGGGATGTGTTTTTTAAGTGGCTGACTGTATGGAAGGAAACACTGTATATACGTCAAAGACAGCTTGATACGTCCAAATGATGTGCAGCTGATCAGTTTCACCAAGAATTTATTTGTCTCTCTAACAGGGTCACACTCGCTTAGACGACTGCCGTCATCTCATAAATGAGTATATTAACTTTGTCATGAGTCATGGACATCATCTGGCGAAGCTCTGACATGACTCAGCACCTACTGCTAGTAAGTACTGAAGTCTCCACTGAGCTTTTGTTTTGTGACAAACCTTTCACTGGCCTTCATTCCATATTACGAGGAGACAAAAAGTGTGTGGACAATTGCACATTTCAGTATGTGTGTGTGTGTGTGTGTGTCATAGTGCCATCTGACAGCACAGCCAGCAACAAAGTGTTTCTTTGATGTGTGAAATGACAAGATTAGTAATTGTGTGAAAATACTATTGTGGGCTAGAGAGGGACAGAGTGGAAATTCACCCATTATGTAAAAGTGAGTGGTGCGGGTTATAGTGAGGTCATGTGCCCATGTAAGACTCAATCTCTGTGTATTTTTCTCAAGAAGTACACTTACCTAAACAAAAGTTAAAATGTTCAAATCATGATTCTTACTTCATTAGAAATCATGATGGTGATGTAGGACAATTAAATCAACACCTAAAAGCAATTAATGAGATAACCTGTAGATATTTTACTATATTTATTTATATAAAGGGTCGCCAGAGGGCTAGAGCTGTTCCCTGCTGACGTTAGGCAAGTGGCGAGGCAAACAACCATTCCGGTCCCATTCACAACTACGGGCAATTCAGTCAACAATTAACCTAATTAACCGAACCTACATGACCTCAGATGTTTTAGCTGTAAATATACAATAAATCAACAAACTAATCAATTTTATATTAACAGGAAATTATGCAATACTTGCAATATAGTCTATATCCAAGACGTTCCACTTCCGGGATTGCTCCGCTGCCGCCGGAAATTCCACCGGATGTCACTCTTTTCGGCTGGATGTCCGTTACCTTCCACTTTCTTTGTGTTGGTGTTCTAACCTCTGGTGGATTTCTGAGGACTATGGTCAACTGCTCCTCAGATCTCTGCAGGGTAAATCCAGACAGCTAGCTAGACTATCTGTCCAATCTGAGTTTTCTGTTGCACGACTAAAACTACTTTTGAACGTACACATGTTCCACCAAAACAGCTCCGTCCGGCGCTTAGCACCACCCAAGAAGATTGTGATTGGTTTAAAGAAATGCCAATAAACCAGAGCACGTTTTTCTCCCATTCAGGAATGCTGTGTGGACTAGCCAGACCCTCCTCCGCAGCGCTGTAGAGGAAGGTCTGACAATGCGAGACTGCAAACTGCAACTTAAAAAAAAAAATCCACTTTTAAACTTAAAGCAAAATGTTTGTTTTTTTGTTTTTTCTGAGATGTCGCTGGAGCTGTTTCACCCCCATCCACAATTAACTTTTCGCAGCTGTCACTTTGCCAGTATGCAAACATTAAATGCTCAAAACCTACTTAGAATTAGTATGTTGACATAGCTTTAGTCTTGTTCATTTCTATTCACTCACATTTTCTGTCATCTTAATACAAACTAAACAACTTAAAATATGAATTGGAAAAAGTAATTTTTTACCTGGACCCCCCCTTCACAAAACGTTCCCATGTGAACCGACACCATGCAGCCTTTCTGGTGGTGTAATAGTAATCCTCAAAGATTGATGGTGCGGTAACCTACCCGTTTCCACATCACCTGACATGAGTAACTTAAAGTGCTCATATTATGCTCATCTTCAGGTTTATAATTGTATTTAGAGGGTGAACCAGAATAGGTTTACATGGTTTAATTTTCAGAAAACATCATATTTTTGTTGTACTGCACAATGCTGCAGCTCCTCTTTTCACCCTGTGTGTTGAGCTCTCTGTTTTAGCTACAGAGTGAGGCATCTCACTTCTGTTCCATCTTTGTTGGGAGTCGCACATGTGCGGTACCTAGGTAAGGACTACTAGCCAGTCAGAAGCAGAGTATGAGGGCGTGCCACGCTAGCAGCTAGGCGAGCATTATAACGTGTGTTACAAAGTGACCACGTTTGTCTCTGAAGTAAAGGCTGGACTACAAGCAGTTTGTGAACAGTGTTTTCTGTTGGAGATGGTAAGTCCCTTTGGGTGGACTTTGGGCTTTTTCACTTTGTAAACCTATAACATTCACAAAAAAAGATATATAACACAATAAAAGTAATGGAAAAAAGCCAAAAAGCATAATATGAGCACTTTAAGGCCAGTAAATATTTTCAAATATCTGTACAACTTTCACTTTTATGTTGTAAAATGTACAACAATTAGCATGAACATACAATGTCTGTATTTTCCGTACATGCGTGTGACCCCTTTGATCTAGTCCATACAATATATAGTTTAATATCAGATACATAAACTGTGTTTTTAATGAGGAACATGTCTTCAAAAGCTTACGACAGAGAAGGTACTAACCTCCCACAGAAAACAAGAGATGGAAGCTGTCAGAGTCTGTGGCAAGCTCCTTACTCATAACAGTCACAGTTTAAAAGCCACAGCAGATGACAAATTGTGCAGACTGTGAAAATGAATAAGGTAGCTTAGAACAGACGACAATTAAGCACGCAGAAGCCAAAAGAAAGTCAGATGCAGCCAGCAAATTTAACAATGTGTTTGTAACATTGATGCTGAGCAAAAGCTTTACAGCACCGTGTGTGCTGCACTGACTCACTCCTCAGTTCTTTTGGTGCCTTTGTTTGTCCTTTTTGACAAAGGTGACATGCAGTTTAGTATGCAACTAAAAGAGTGATCTGTTGGGTCGAGTTCAGTATTTTCTCAGTGAATTGTATTAACCTGCAGTAAATGGAGCAATCTCCCCCCCGCGGCCGTCTCGCCGTCGTCTTCGCAGTCCTGCAGGAAGCTGTGCTTGTCCTCGCAGTAAATCCTGCAACACACAGAATCCCAACTGCTTGACATTACACGGGAGGGCATTGAGACATTTTGGACAGAAAATGACGCCGTGACACCGGCAGCCTCTTCACCAGGAACGGGTTTTTTAAAGTGGTTTGAATGTCAACAGTAATGACCACCCAGAATGTGCATGAGCAGCTCAACACTGACCCTTATTAGACCATGCTGAAGGAAACTGCACACACAGGCATGCGTGAGAAAAACACACACACACACACACACACACACACACACACACACACACACACACAGAAAGAGATATACACATGTCTATTCACATAGTACACAATACTACCAGAAAGTCTTCATTTTCTCTGGTGCTTTTTTGACCTTTTTAATGCAGTGATGTGCCCTTTAGAGAAGACAGACAGGCCTTGAATCTTCACATAGCTCAAGTTCTCCACTAATGAGAACACTTGGGATTGTTACCATGATTTGCCTAATGAAATTATGACAGATGTTAGGTCATACTGTATATACATTAGTCTATATCGACAACGGTTCATTTAGTTCCGGTGCCACCAGAAGTTCCGCTGGATATCCTTCACTTTCCGCTTTCTTAAACTCCGGTGTGATCGAGCAACATTAACCGCAACCTCTGAGCAACGTGAGAGGCTGAAATTGGCAAGTTTTGAAGAGAATTTGGAAAGTGCAAAGAGGCAGGCCTGCTCGGCTCGTTCGGGGAATGATTGTAAAGATTTACAAAGAAAATGTTTATGGCATTTACTCTCTAACTGGGATGTTTTGGGACCGATTGGCGGGGATTTGCTACGGACAAAATACACACGACGATACACTGGTAAGAGAAAATGACGTATAACCATGTATCAAGCTCATTTAAATAGCTCACGTTACTGTGTTGTGTGAATATTTAATGTGGCGTTTTTGAGGGGTGCAAATGTTCCACCAAAACAAGTCTCTTCCCAAGAACATTTTGAAGAGCCACGCTCGCTGCGTCTGGAGCTTAGCTATGGGCGGAAATATGTGCCACCAGAAACTGAATTTGAATAATTTATATTTGAATTTGAATTGCTAAACTTGAATAATTGTATGTAAAAACTGAATTTGAATCACATAATTTGAAAGCGCCGCTAAGACCATTGTGATTGGTAGAAATGCCAATAAACCAGAGCATGTTTTTCTCCTATCCAGGGATGTTGTGTGGACTAGCCAGACCTTCCTCTGCAGAGCAGAGATAGGTCTGGCAATGCAAGTATATACTGTATATACATAGGCTATAGTATATACTGTATGTGACATTACTGACCTGTATGCATAAATATTATGAGTGGCACTAGCAATCTTCTTGTTCTCATACAGCTTCCCCAAGACCATTTTAACCTGCAACACACGACAAAGGTGGAACAATGAACATCATGACATAATCCTAACATGCCTTTACATCTTCTCTACTGGAAATGAAAAGAGCTGATATGAGGATTTTATCCCGCGCTCTACTTTAATATAAACTGCTTTCATGCTTAAAACCCTGAGGGGATGTATGTCAAGAGAGAGGAGTGGGTTTCAAACCAAATAAGTTTGAAAGGGATGCTGTGTCTGGGCAGATGATGTCGCTGCTGACGTCGACATGCCATTTGACGCTGCTGATGACTAACGCACAAATTAGTCAACTGTTTATGAAAGGAAAATCACATTTCCTATAAACAGAACTGAGGTTGGGGAAAATGCTATTTCCATTTTGGAAACAAAAATGTATATGATGAAAATGAAAGCCCATAAAACAGAAAATAAGAATAATCACTTAATTATTTTTAATAATTCCTTAAATTATGTCACAATTTGTTTTGTTCATCCATTGATTTTAGACAGTTTATTTATGTTTATTTATTCCACAATGCCTCATTTAATTATTTAAAAAGTGAACTTTATGGGGCTTCATATAGTTAAATAAAAGTTACACTTGATAAAAAAAAGGCTCAAAACTAAGTAAGTCTTCAATTTGCTCTCAGTGAAGCAGTTCTTAAGACTTTTTCTCAATTATATCTTTGGTTGAACTGAACACTTCCAGACTATTATAAGACAATATGCACAGTAAATGCTGTGCAATTAATAGAATTTTGATCGCGATTTCGGCTCCTAACGATCGTGAAAACAATGTAATCGAGAGTAATACTTTTTGCAACTAAACTCTTATTTTGGGAATAGGAAAGTGAAAGGGAAATAATAATAATAATAATAATAATAATAATAATAATAATTTATACTCTTTATTGATCCCCAATGGGGAATTTACAATTACAATTTACATTAAAATGTCACACTTCAAGATGTGGATTTCTTTAACTGTTTTATACAGTGGCCGAGACAACACAAACACAAAAGCTACAACACAAACACAAAAGCTTAAACACAAATACAAAAGTTACAACACAAATACAAAAGCCACAACACAAATACAAAAGCCACAACACAAATACAAAAGCCACAACACAAATACATACGCGACAACGGAAGTGAGTGACAACGGAAGTGAGCGTGTTGTTGACAAACTGAGCCGGAGCAGGAGGAAAGTTCTTGTTTGAGAAGTAAGTGAAACATGGTTCCTGGCTAATTATGATTAGTGTCGCTACGTGATCGTCACAAATAAGCAATGTTGTTCAATATCTTTGTATTTTCATATGTATGTACTCTGCCATTTAGGCTACGAAGCTACAGCTATAACGTTATCTAAATGGTGCCCAGCGTCTTTTAACGCGTGAATGCTACGTTTAAAGTCTATAGATAGCGAAAACAATGTAATCGAGAAAGACAATTATTTTGCACATTACTTTTTGCAACTAACCTCTTATTTTGGGACTAGGAAAGTGAAAGGGAAATTTCACACTTCAAGTTGTGGATTTCTTTAACTGTTTTACTGTTGTTGTTTTTTTAGTTCAATAAATGCAACATTGTTCCAAAATTGAAGGAGTAATCGTGTTAAATAATCCAGATTTCAATATTGACCAAGTAATTGCGATTATGATTTATTTTTCCATAGTCAAGCAGCCCTATGTGCAGGTCTCAGTCCATTCAGTCCATTCAGTCTATTTGCTGAAGGACGGCTGCGTCTGTAAATATTTTTGTCTAAACAGCACTCCACAACAGGTGGAAGCTCTTAAGACGAGTCGGTTTGTTAACGGAGAGCCACAGAGTGAGCTTAGAGAGTAGGAACGAGCCAGATGATGTTTCACTTCGGGAAATTGCTGCGTAAATGAGCACATTTATATCCCTAAACTCATCCAGACCCTCGTGAAGTCATTTCTACTGAAACTCAAAACGAGCTGTCGTTTGCCATTTGTCTCCACGGTTTGAGAAAAAAAGAAATCGTTTATCTTTTCAGTTGAAATATTCATAGATTTTTTTTCATGTCATTGTTTGCTGTATTGTGTGGTAATGTAAAAAATAATAACATGTCATTCATGTTTTGTACCTGTCTGGGAGTCACCACAGGTGCTAGGTGAGGCTGGAAGGTACTGCGTCGGTCTGTGATGGCATTTCCATGTTTTATAGGAGGTAACTCTTCATCTACGGCACAAAGCATCACATATCATACCTCAGAAAGAGCTATTTTTATAATAAGCTATGTTTAATGCTGACCACTGAATGCAATCAGTGGTGGGAGAAGTATTTAGATCCTTTACTTAAAGTCCCATATGGTGAAAATGGGTTTTTATGGGATTCTGTGTGTCATATATATTAAATTAGTGTTTAATATACACATATAAACGGTACGTATATAAGTTTAAGTGTCACCATATGGGACCTTTAAGTAAAAGTATTAATACCACACTGTAAAAATACTCTTTACAAGTAAAAGTCCTGCATTGAAAATGTTAAGTATGTATCATCAGGAAAATATACTTAAAGCTATAGTGCGTAGTTTCTGTCTCCCCCATGAGGAATTCTAAGTAATGACAACAAGAAACAATGATACAAGCCTTCCATGACCGCGCACCTCCCCCCCTTCTCCATGCAGTTGCTAGTAGCCGAGGAGGACACGGAGGATTAAAAAAAGACATGATGGACTCTTCAGAAGAGATCATTATCTTCACTAGAGTTTATGCGCGGGAAAGTCGCTACTGAGAAATACAGAGAGAGTTGTGTGGAGCTGATAGTCTTAAAGGTGCTCTAAGCGATGATGGGTGACGTTACCTTGTTGACGTTCGAAATATTGTCAAACAAAACGGAGGCTAACTCGCCCCTCCCTCCTCCTCATCCCGTCCCCTCCCCCTCCCTTCCGTGCTTCCTGAAACACTCAGGAACGTGCATTGTGGAAGTAGCCTACGTGCTAACGCTGCAACCAGCTCCTTCTTGTCGGTTATTGGCTGGAAGACTGTTTGTTATGTTTGGTGGTGCAGGTTGGCGCAGTTTGTTTTTGTTGCCGTTTGTGGAGCCTGGGCTGTCTACAGAGACCGCGGTTTTTTTTTACAGTGTGTTCATTAATATCAAACAGTTACGCACTAGGGCTTTAAAGTAATACAAGTAAAAGTACTCAATGCATAAAAATCCTCACATTTCAGAAACTGGAAACGATCCAAACAGTTCTGCCAATCAAGTAAGTGTTTAATGGTCTAATCGTTTCAGCTGAACTTGTGGCCCATTATATCGTTGGGTAGTTTAATTTATAATAAAACATTGTATTATATAAACTACATGTGTTTTGTGTGCAAACATCTTAATTTGTAATGTAACTAGTAACTAAAGTCAGATGAATGTAGTGGAGTAAAAAGTACAATATTTCTCTCTGAAATGTAGCAGAGTAGAAATAAAAAGTGGCATGAAAAGAAAAGACTCAAGTAAAGTACAAGTACCTCAACATTTGTACTTAAGTACAGTACTTAAGTAAATGTACTTACTTACATTCCACCACTGAATGCATGCAACAACGTTTATCAAATTCTATTGAGCGGTATACCATTTGCATGATCCATGAACAGATGTGCAGGTTCTGTGTTCAGCTGGAGAGTCTTGACGTCTGCTATGTCTTCAGGATCATCTACTTCCTCCTCAGCCGTCATGTTCACCTTCTCTGGCTGATCCACTGAAGCAGGTCATGGAAGAAACATGGGTAACACTTTACTCGAAGGTCTCTACATAAGAGTGACATGACACTGTCATGAACACATGACACTGTCATGACACATGAACCCTAACCCTAACTTCTCATGACAAAAACCGAATGACACTTAATGACAGAAGCGTTATGTCATAAACATTTATGACTTATTTATAATGTTTATGACACATTCATGACAGTGTCATGTCACTCTTATGTAGATACCTTCAAGTAAAGTGTAACCGAAACATGTCTTGTTAACCAAAAGCTTGTTTGGGTTTTTTTTTAATCCCAAACCCGGGACATGTAAAAAGGTCTTTACTGAGTTGTCTACAAAACTAGGCAGCTTGTCATTAAAATAACACTTTTTAAAAATAAGACCCAAACAGAATCTGTGGATTTGTATTTATTTTTTTTATTTTTTTATAGTTTTTAGCGGGATCCAGAATGGAAATTTGCTGAATTTTGGGGTGGAGATGTGTTATCAGAGTTTTATTTTAATTTGTTTAATTTGGTTTTTTTTTGTTTAAAATCTGCAGGAAATTGTGCACCTGCAGATTCCCTGTGGCTCTGCTAATGTGCAATCTATTACCAAATGACCATTACATGACCTTAACATTTCCACTAACATGGTGTCATGACCTATGATACCAAGACAAACAATTCATAATGGATGACACCAATTACTAGAGCATGACTGACACTAGGCTTCTAGAACCAATATAATTATAATGGTTAGAAAGGATTGCAAAGGTCAACAGGTGAGCTAAAAGAAGTGCTCTGTTGTTATGGAAACAAAGGTGTTAGCACCAGTTTAATCAGTTGACACAATCATGAACAAATGTGCTAAAACTAAAGTGGACTCTGGACAAACGGTGTAACAGGGACTCATGCATTTTCCTGCAGTATGTAAAGGAATTGTCTTTTTTTCCCTTCACATTAGTTACCCTGTGTATACCAAAACCAATGTATTGGTGGTGGGCGGCCAATATCACATCAGTTGATAATATCAGCCCTATGAAATAGAGCCAGACCGATAAAGGATCTTTAAGGCCGATATCAATACAAATATTTGGTGATTTAAAAATTCGATATTCCGACATATAACTTTCTCTATTTCTATCTTTAAAAATCCAGAAACGCGTAACAAAACATAAACAGATTTCCCTAACATTAGTTATTTGTATTTATTTATGAGTCCTCACTAAAATAATATGATAATGCAGTTTAAAAACAAACTTGTTTGTTTTATTGTCACAACAGAACAGAGGAACATCAAAATATATTAAAGTTCTGATAAATAAAATGTATAAAAATACAAACTTAACATGAATTAAACTTAACAAAAACACAATAACAAAAAAAAAATCAAAGAGGGTTGCCAACAGGGATGTTGTGGAGAGCCCTCTGGTGGACAAACTATGGAACACCAACACTCATAAGATGGTTGAAGGGTGTTTCGTCCGTTTTTATTTTATTTTTTAAATATTCATTTATCTGCCATTATATATGCCGATACCGATAGTTTGGAAAATGCCTAATACTGGCCGATAATATCGGCCTATATGTCGGGCTCCAAGATAAAAGAAAAAGAAGGATGAGGCTGGCGATATTCTACATTTTTGTTATTGTCAACAAATCTCAGGAAAATACCAAAACATCCACAGCCTTTCTGTAGCACTCAGCCCCAAGCCCAATGCTCCCTATTTCATAAAAAAAGGCTAAATAATTTCCTACAACAGCTGGGCAGTGTGGTTTTTAATAAAAACAGGCCAAAATTGTCAGATCATTGAATTTGTTTGGGACTATTTTCAGTCGTGGATTAATACACATTTGTTGCTTTAGGGTCGACTTCAAGGCACCTAACCCTAACCACTGCCTAATCCTAGTGTCTTCCTGGCAGCGCTGCCTGGAAGACGACGTTGGGGGCTTAAAACACCAAACACCATAAACTACAATGTTCATGGAAATGAAGGAAGACGTCATCCTCTGCAACAGTGTCGCTCATTGATGTTTTCAAAACTTTTTGGGAAAACAATCACGGTGACAATTTCCACTGGGGATGGGGGGGATGTCCCCCTCACTTTTATTGTTTCAGGTTGATTTCCTGACTAAAGTCTCTCTGAATGTTACTGTCCAGACACAATAGTCCAGATGAGAGAAGATCAGAGTTGATAAATATTGATACACGCATCTGAGTTGCCGTAAATTATAACCTTGCACTCAGACTTTGGAGACAAACTTGTTAGCAGGATCAATTCATTGTTGCTGTTTTTTTTAAATGAGATTTGATACTGAGAAAAATAAAGCAAATCATTTTTAATGTTCTCTATGAGAAGTAGGTAGCCTGGATCGAACTTAGCCCCGCCTACAACATTTGAGGTCGGGAAGTTCGGTTTGGACTTGATCCGTTGTGGAGCAACTATGCTCCAACCAGAGCTGTTTGGACCAATCAAATTGTCAGGGCGGGCTTTATACGATGATGGACAGATGATCAACGGCAACGTAATCAACCACGTCACCAAAGAGCGCTTGGGTTGAATTCGTTAACAACAGAGATGGCTGCCGCTGGAGAATTGAGATGTGTAGATTCCGCCATCACGTCTGTTATAGAAGATATCGACAGCACATTCATTTTAAAAGAGGAACAGAGAACCGCGATCAAGGCATTTGTCGATCGGAAAGATGTTTTTGCCGTCCTTCCTACGGGATTCGGCAAAAGTTTAATTTATCAGCTGGCCCCGATTGCTCCAATTGAGTGCAGAGGCATTTTCTTTTCTGGTTCGGTTGAAACACGCCCCATAATCACAGCCCAATGGAGCAGTATCAGACTCATATTCTGACTAGAATCTGAGTATGATGACGTCAGGCTAAGAAGTAGGTATGCTTTTTCAAGAAAGTCAAAGCCAGTTAAATCTAATGACCATGATAAAAGTTGAACTGGTCACACATCTAACAAGCTTTCTGTGACAATGTTAAGTGGAGTAATGTCTATAGTGTTTACTCTACACATGCACTTACACACACACAAATCTATTGAAAAGTAAGTGGGACTTGATATTTAGATGAACAAACATTTGGTCTCTCTGATGTTTTCCATCCTTTGCTTTCCGTCTGGTCCCATTCAACCAAACTTTATCATCATTATTGCTTACTTTTCATGTCCTGTTATGTTTACTCCCTTTCAATTTCCTTCTCTGTGAACTGTGCATATTTAGCCTCATCACTCCCCCCCTCTCTTTCTCCCTCTCTCCCCAATCCCCCTGTTGTTTGAATGGGAATTAGCTGTCAATCCCGCTCCTCTGAGCTTAAATGCTGTGACCAATTATACTTAAAATTTACAATTTATACCACACAACAATGGTGACGACAAATTCATTATTTTTAGGCTTGTTGCTCAAAAGAGGGCAGAGTCTGCCTCGATAATGAATACCGCTGGGCTTGGCTGTGGATAATCGAGACGGACCAGCCTCCCTAAGAAAATCTGATGCACGGTGACATCTTTAACTTGAGTATCTTTTTACACTTCAAAAGATTCTGCCAAGGTAAGAGAAGCCATTACATAGATACCAATCTTAATTTGATGCAGTCACTCAAAGCCAGCCGCAGAAGGGGTTTTTAATGCCCCGACAGGCTTTTGTGCTCATCTTATCACAGCTTTAGGCCACATCAGATAGTTGTTGTAATGGAGGAACATCTTAGCAGAACTTGGAACACACATGGTGTGTTTTATACTGCTTTTATTGAAAATGTTTTAACTTGCTGTATTAACTGCTGGTTCGGAAATGCCACTGAGTCACAGAAAAAGACAATCAGAAAAACAATTACAACTGCCAGCAAGTTACTTGGGATAACACTACCGAGCATTGAACACATTTACAAAGACAGACTGGTGAGAAAGGCCAATAACATTGTATGTGACTACACACACTCCCTGCCACACAACTACTGCCATCTAGGTGTCATTTCTGCCCACCCCTTCTGACCAAGAACAGATCCAAATTCTCTTTTGTACCACAAGCCATAAACGCCTTAAATCAGTCCAAATAAGCTAGATGTCCAGCTGGCCTGGTCATACCCAAGGGTGTATAGTGTATTGTAGTGTGTGATGTATGTTCTTCATGTTATGTCTGTCGGTGTCTGATGTAGGGACTATTTCTTTGTATCATATGTCTGATGTCCTGTCATGAAGTGCCTTGCGACTGTGCCGCAAACCCAACTGCCCCACGGAGACAATAAAGTTATCTACTACATTTAGACGAGGCGTCAGGTAGGGAAGTAGATTCATCTGAAACCTCTGATACGACTATTTGTGTATACAAAATGATCAAATAATTGACCTACTGAGAAACAGTTGGCTTTATCAGAACCAAGCTGGTAACACGTGTGGATGTTGTCATGTACTCCAGCTTGTTGGAAAGGTAAACCCTGCCCCCGAAAAAAGAGGATATTGTCCAGTCAGAGCTACCGTTCCGCTACTTTAACCAGGAACGGCAGGTCTTTATTTTTGAATAGTTGTTCTTGTATTCTATCCTATTTATTATTTCTTGTATATTATGTACGTGTGCTGTGTTTCTTATATTTGTGCTGCTGTAGCACTGAAATGTCCCAATCTGGGATCAATAAAGTCTAATCTAATCTAATCTAAAATCAATTTCTCTTTTAAAAGTGAGGCCTGCTGCTTAAAATGCAAAGCGACCTTCTGTGTTACTTCTCAAAGTATCTTTTTCTATAGCAAGCATAAACCATCCAATGAGAAGCCTGGTTTTGTTCACTCCGGTGTAAAATGTGAAGATCCTCGAGTACTAAAATCTGTCGCCAACCATACTGGAACGGAACGTTTGACAGACGTAGCAACAGTGACTGAGAGGGACGTATAACAAATTCCTACTCTTGTTGTGTTTAAAGTAAGCTCTACTGAACTGATGAATTTCTATCAAGAGTCATTTCAAGTCATTACGAATTGCTTGAGAAAGTGTGTCCCTTAAAGCAATGAATTTCATTTGTCACACCTCACCTGTTTCTGAGCTCTGGGATTTATCCACGAGGAATTCCCGAACTTTTTCTACCCACAGGTAGAGGATGCTCTCCCCAACATGCTCCCTGTAGAAATTTGAAAGAAATACAAATGAAGCTCAGCGGAAGTTCATTCAGGCAGACTACTTCACATTTCTCTCTCTCGCTCTCTCTCTGTTTCCATCCACACGTTTTTATCTGAATTAAGTGATATCGAATGAAAAATGCCTTATGGAAACAGTAAAATTCGACTGAATTTCATGAATATCGACAAAGGAAATACGTTCGGTCTCATCGGCTTTTATCTTGATCGATATACGGCTTATGCAATAAACGCTGACGGAAATGCTATTTGCCGAATAAATAATGAATTGCGATTAAGTTTTAGGTCATTTTATGGTTGCACAAATGTCCCTTATGATGCAATGATCGTCTACTACAGCCTGTAGTATGATTGATGGCCAGCCCTTTCTATTGACTAAATCCCTGTAGCCCTCCCAGAAATCTGTTTATGGTTTGTTACGCGTTTCTGAATTTTTAAAAAAAAATATATATCAGCCGATATATCGGAATATCAGATTTTTAAATCACCAAATATTTGTATCGATATTGGCCTTAAAAATCCTTTTTCTGTCGGGCTCTACTTCACATCACATCCATCCAGATCTTCACGCTTGCTTTATCCCTTCATCCCCTCCAGCAGTCTCTAGACTCCATCGGGGGGGATATTCCTATATATCCACTAGGGGCGTTGAAATTAATCATTGCATTGCGATGCGGACCTTGACGATTCTGCATCGATGCAGTGAGACCATAATTGATTATTGCCTACTGATGCTGCTTGTTGATTTTCCTCTCGCTGCTATTTTTGTTTCTGCAGTTTGTCTGTTGTGTTCTAGTCTGGCATTGCCGGACCTTCCTCCACAGCGCAGGATGGGAATAAAACGTGCTCTGGTTTATTGGCATTTCTTTAAACCAATCAGAATCGTCTTGGGCAGTGCTAAGCTCCACAGGGAGCCGCTGCAAAATAGTTTCTGGAAGGAACTTGTTTTGGTGGAACATGTGTACGTTCAAAAGTTGTTTTAGTCGTGCAACAGAAAACTCAGATAGTCTAGCTAGCTGTCTGGATTTACCCTGCAGAGATCTGAGGAGCAGTTAACCATAGTCCTCACAAATCCACCAGAGTATAAAAATGCCAACACAAAGTAAGCTGAAGGAAACGGACATTGGCAAAAAGATATGCCATCCGGCGGAATTTCAAGCGGCACCGGAGCAATCCCGGAAGTGGAACGTCGAGGACATAGACTAGTTGTGTTCAGACTCTGCTAGATTCAGGAAGTATCTTTTTCAAGAGCAGATACAATAAATTCAAATAGATTTCACATATGTCTGACAGCTTGAATTTGTCGTTGAAAACCATGTGTAGTAATGTATAATTTTTATTTATTTATTTATCTCGAACAATCAACAATGTTGCAAGACAAAACAAAAAATTTAAAACCACAAAATAAAACACAAACAATCAGAATTTAACAAAAAAACAACACAAAAATAAAAAATATAAAAAGGATTAGTTCGAGAAGGAGCAGGCGGAAGCAAATAGCTTATTTAGTCCTGCCCCTATTTCACAAAATCATATTATTACAAAGTAAGTAGATATGCAAATACAGCATACACTTTTTTTTGGTCTTACAATAACTTACAACAATATACAACAATACCTTTACATTGCAATTCCGTTCCTATGTTTCGGTCTATTCTTCTCTGTATTGGTCAAGAAATGATTTCTTTAATCTATTTTTGAACTGAATGATATTATGGCTCTGTTTGATTTCATTGTTCAATGAACAATGAACTGACTTAACATCAGTTCGCACAAGAGGTTGTTTGAACATACAGTGTCCTCTTAGATGATATCCCCCCCGTCTTTTTCATTAAACATTGCGCGTATGTTGCAAGGTAAATTCTTTTCTTTAACTTTAAACATAAATTGTGCAGTTTTGAATATAACAATGTCCATACATTTCAGCAAATGTGAATTAAAAAAAAGTGAGATTTCATATATGTCTGACTGCTTGAATTTGTCGATGAAAACCATGTGTAGTAATGTATAATAATATTGAGGTGACGCATCGTGATACTGAATCGATTCGAACCGTTGACAGGATACTCCAATTGAATCGTGAGACCAGTGAAGAGCCTCTATACCCCTTAGAATTTAACATTGCGAAGGAGTCTAATCGCCAAAGACTCTGACATATCAACCTATTATGCACCATGTTCATTAAACTTGTTTCACTCTTAAATGAAGTCTCTCCTGATTGAAATGAGGTTGGATTATCTGAGAGAGAGACCACAGAAGAATTGCACTGGAGAAACAATCATGAAAAAGCTTTTGTTGTGGCTAATATGACCCTTAAAGTGCCTCCTGGTGAAGTCAGAAATGATGAGAAGCACTCACACATAGAGGTCTTCCAGGCTGTTTGCCAATTTGGTCCTCTCGGCGCCTCGCAACCACGCTGCGCTACAAAGGCCAAGAGCAAACAGAGGGTTGTTGAGTAAGAGGACGAGTGGGTTTTCGAGTGCAATGTTCTAGCAGTTCAACAGATCTCCACAATATTAAACTTGAAAGGCAAATAGACTCACTTGATCTGGTAGATAGGTGGGGCGGCGCTCGGATAATCATGCGGGAGAATGATCTGCTCAATAAGCAGAAGAAAAAAAATCTTTCAAACAAACTGCAATGACCACACACTTGTGATTAATATATCCAAGATTTAGTTTTTTCTCTACCTGCAAACATGCTGTCAGTTTTGGCTCCTCTAAGTCATCGGATATTTTGATGCAAAATATTCTGGATGCTTCATCTATAACACACCATTCCTCCCCATAGATGGAGGACAGAGCCTCAACCTCTTCAATCTAAGCGAGAGGAAACAATAACAAAGCAAAAACATCACTCATATGTGTCTGTTGGCATAGGCTATCAATCCATAAAGTCATTTCAGCATGTGGACCAGTGACTCAAGGCTTGGATCTGTCCAAAGCAGGGTTCCAGAAAGGTTTTTTTTATTATTATTATTTTATATTTCTGTATATTTAGGTTCCTGAAATTAATAATAAGCTAATAGTAAATCATGTTTAGAGTAGCTGTTGGTAGATAGCTTGCTATGTTTTCCTTAAAGGAACACGCCGACTTAAAGGGACTATGTCTTATTCACCGTATCCCCCAGAGTTAGATAAGTCCATACATACCCTTCTCATCTTCGTGCTTGTTGTAACTCTGTCTGACGCACACACTGCTAGCCTAGCTTAGCGCAGATGCTGGAGGTAACTGGCCCGCAGCACCTGAGAAGCCTCACCTGGTGAGGAGCAGAGAGTAACAAGGGTGCTTTTCAGGTGTTGCGCTAATCACTCCGCCCAAGTAGCAGAAGTAGCAGTGCTTCGCCTTCTGAGAATATAGTTCCCAGTTTGTATACGGTTAGAAGATGGCTGTGTCTCATGTGACCTTGTTATTTGTACACTCTGTGACTATACAAATCACAACATGTAAATAAGAAAATGTTGGTGTTATTTTGTCAGTTATTGGGAGCAGTAGGCTAGATGGAGCCGGTTACCTCTAGGATCTGTGCTAAGCTAGGCTAGCAGTGGGTGCGTCAGACAGAGTTATGAC